>NW_004797672.1:473692-495198 GCF_000002075.1 Aplysia californica
GGATGCTCAGGACAGGCTTCGCTGGAGTAATGTTGTTGATGGCCTGTGCTCCACTGGGAGTTAAAAAGGGCAAGAGAGAGAGAGATAGTGATATGGAATGCCCCCATAGCCAAAAAAGAACATTTCACAGATAAAGAAAGATACAGACGTAGGTGACAGTGACGGACATGCGCTTTTCCGCTAGTTATTTTAAAACAAGGATAAAAGCTATTTGCCTTTGAGAATCCACCATAAAAAAATGCCAGCAAAATTTATAGGAAGTGCAAACGCTATGGAGGCTGAAACAGTCGTCACAATTATTCACAGAATCAGCGCAACACCGGGGTTAAGTCTACAGCAGGATGATGTGCGACGGAGACGTCAAATCTCATCAGTTGATCAAAACTTATTGGATTTATGACTTTGAAGTTGTAAAAGATAACTATATAAATCGCATTAGCAAAAGTATGTTCGACGCCCTAGAGAGCTTCCAAAACACCAACAACAAAGACCTGTAAAGGAAACTCACGAAGCCGAGCATTGAAAAAATCACCAGCGCTTATCCCACACATCTAAAAGACCGTGCGACCAACACAGCGCAAATAATGCCAAGAGATATCTATTTCTATGTTTGACATGGACAGTACTGACAACCTTCAACACCATCTCTACCCCACTGGCATCTATTCATGGTGCCACTTTCATCGAGCAAAAGACCAGCCGCCAAGCACATACAAAGCTTAAGATACGATGTGGCAAAATCTGTGAGACCAACTAATTTCGGAAAAGCTTACCCAACCAGAGTTTTGAAAAGATGTGCGTCCATGCTGATACAAAATGCTAACGAGTGCTCCAACTCCCTTGGTCACACCACACCAAGAGTCAACTCCCGTCTTTGTAGTCGGTCAAGACGACATCAGCTCTCTCTCTCTCTCTCTCTCTCTCTCTCTCTCTCTCTCTCTCTCTCTCTCTCTCTCTCTCTCTCTCTCTCTCTCTCTCTCTCTCTCTCTCTCTCTCTCTCTCTCTTGACATTTCACTGTGGTCTTTCAGGACTGTTTGCAAATATGACAGCCTCGGATATTCCTGTTAGACGATATCATCACAGACACCAATGCCGGAGAACCACAAACAAACTAAATTAATGTGCCATGACAGACGGGAAATGCCTATTAAAATGGAGCCATAATTTAAATAAAAGAACGTAGGAGACAGCAATTTTATTCCCTCTTGAGCAGCAAAGACACCTAGCTAAGGGTGGACTGTGTGAAGCAGGGGTCGCAAAATGTAAATGATCACATCAGACTGACTACCATTGACAATGATGCAATCGTGAGCTTGTAATATAACTAAGTTTGCAGGTAATTTTGGCGTCAAAACGTTAATGGCTATTTTCTCAAATTGGGCTTTTTGAAGGGGGGTGGCAATTTTAACCGAAAAAACCCTTCATATAATTCGAAAGTAATGAATATATTTTCATGATTTTTGGTATGCTGATAGATGAAACAGTATTCCAGGGGATGAGGTAGTGACGTTTTTAAAAATCTTAGAATAAATGATTTAATTTGATTATAAATTTATTCCGTTGTCATGATCTGAGATTTTTGTGGTAAAAATATATCCCTATTTTGGACGTCAATTCTGAAACAGTTTATCCTCCTATATTAAAATGCCCATTTCATCCACCAAAACAGCCACAGAAGGCTGCAAAACCACTTATTGTAGTCTTACAAAATCATTTTTAAAGATAACCTTTTGGTAGATTTTTAAAAAGATGTGTAGGCCTACTTTTTCTAAACGAGAGTCCAATTTGGCAGCCGTTACCTTAGCAACGCAAAAGCATGTTCAAAATGTTAGCCTACTTCATTACCAAATTTTTCACTCTGTTTATATTGATGCCACCACATTAATTGTAATATTAGATCTAGTTTCTTAATTCTTCTTAAAGAATTTCAACCCCCCCCCCCCCTCATCCCCACACCATGCCTTAACTTAAATAAAGTCGACTCGTGTTCCAAGAACTGTAACTGCGTTCCATATTAAATGTCTGCTGAATATTTAGGAATCGTTCCCCTTGGTTGTGTAGCCTCAAAGCTTTGCTGTTGCACTTTATTATTGAAAAGGAGAATTTAAATCTATAGAGTGAACTATATCAGGTTCTCACTTGCATATAAACTTATATAAATTGACTAGTATCTCACTATTTTTAAAACTAGTTGAGTAAATCGAAAATACGATCATTTGTAATAAAACAGATCACTTACAGTTAATTATAGAGTATCTGACTATTTCCGGTACATCCCGAATTGTCGGCCTTTCTCAGTTTGACATTGACGGTGATTTCCAGACCACAGAGTGCCGTATAGGCTTATTTTATTTCGATCGTTTTAAAACTCAAATCCGTCATCATGCCTATGGCAGGACTCACCATGGCGAGCTTGAAAAAGCACCCTTCGGTGAGTTCAATATGTTTGTTGTTCTTTATTTTGGTGTTTTTTTGCGATCAGTCGAACCAACTCATTGTGACTGGACTGGCAGCCCCGAACTGGTCATCATACAATGTGCAGGACACAGGACTCGCTGCACTGTGCTGTGAGACTTTTTAAATACAAATAGAGCTAATTTGAAAGGCAAATTGTGTGTTTAAAGTCTTTAATGACAAACACATTTTTCAAATTTCAATGTGCCTTATTTATGGTAGCCAGAATGCTTTACTTTGTCATTGTCTTTTTTGAAGCTCCCTTCCCCTTGCTTTTCGGTCGGAAGCGAAACTTCAAAATCAGCTACAGCTCAGCTATTCAAAAACTAATTATAATTTAAATCTAGACTAGATCTAGATCTAGATCTAGATCTAGATCTAGAACTAATTATAATTTAGAACTAGGTCTAGATTTAGTCTTGTTTAGCTTTCCTGTGGACCTGTTTGTACTGTAGTCTGTTAAAATAGACGAGGCCACTGAAATGTCCCTGCCTGCAGAGGGGGAGGGGGAGGGGCCATGTGTAAAGGCCGAGGGTGTGGGAGTGATTCTCACTTCTCTGTCTAGTATGAAATACACAGACCTTGTGATAGAAAACATTTGGCTAATTGATTAATGTAGGAGAAAACTGATCAGCTTGTCGTGAATAATTTCAACTTTAAGGTAGAATGACATTCTTTTTTGTCATTCTTGACTGCCAAGTGGTGGGGCACGACCCTTTTTCCTTTCCTTTCTTAGGTTGCCACCCTGACACTATCTGTACCATGCACGTCATCCTCAGCTGGGTAGGAACGAGTTCCGCTGAGGGCCAGCCGGCCAACAGCACACAAGAGGATATTTTGAGCCGAGTGTTCAAAGAAGTTAGGTTCAGTATTTTGGAAGGGTCAAAAGAAAGAACGAAATATTACAAATTTGGAAGATGAATTTTTAAAAAACCCAACCTAAATCGAGATCTAACCCTAACTCGTGTGTAGTTACAAAAAAGTTGTTTTCAGTGTTTTGGAAGGGTCAAAAGGAAGAACGAAGCAATTTTGGAAGATGAATTAAAAAAGAAAAAAAACAAGCTATACCTAACCATAACTCCTAAAGCATAGTTTGCTCAGTCAAGAACCTTGTCACGGTAAGTGCCGGTCCACTGTGTCGCTCCTCCCGCTAGTTAGGTTAACACACTGATCACTGACACTAACTCTTCTACTTTTTTCCACAGCTGGTTCCCCTGTTTGTGTGCGTGGGTGGTGGCATGGCCTGGGCTGCCTACTACATTGGCAGACTGTCCCTACGCAGCCCTGACGTCGGGTGAGTACGGATAGTTTGACAAATTAAATGTGAGGCGTCTTGTTGAAATCAGGCACTTGTCAAAATAATGAAGCTAAGAAATCTACATTTTCATGGTTTGGGCAATCTTTTTTCGAATTTTATTTTTGAAGTGACTATTTCTCCGAACGTTCGGAGAAATAGTGCCGATCTTTATTTCTCCTAACGGTTTTCGGCTTCCGGTCTCGTGATTTTTTGCCTATTTATTGCGAGAATTCGCGCCAACTTTCATTTTCATTCTGCCTCTGGTCTGGGAAGGAACATCGCATGGCAAGCCCGCCCAGACACTTTCTGTAACACCCACCACACACCCACCACCATCATGCACATGTACACACACTAACTAAACATGATCAGTGGGCAACATTTGAATGTATGAGGAGCTGAGCTGTGGATGGAGAGACAGTGTGAGTGACAGAGCAGGTGAAAGGAAGAATGTACGAGTGTATCGACAGGCGACAGCAACTAAAAGATGACGACACCGACCCCCCTGGCATGGTCCACAGCTCACGAACGAAAGGAATGCGGCTAAGGCAGTGTTTTGCTAATATTATTGTTCATGGTTCGCAGGGTGCAAGGAGGGAGGGGGTGGGGTGTGAAAGTCATGCGGACGGGGATGAGCCGCGGGAGAAAACACGGGAATTGAATGAGTGAAACTGAAAGAGAGGAACAACTCATGAGCCCTGGAGTGAATGGATCCTGTGTTTCTATTTTTGTATACTTTGAACTGTTACTGAATAAGGCTGAAATAAAGCCCGAAAAACAAACACACACACCCTCCTCACTCTCCACTTACGCACTTACTACCACACACAGACACACTCACACAGGCACATGCATACACACACCTCAAAGAGGGAAAAATAAAAGTAACTGTAACGTATTCAACAAATCAACGTGGTGACAACAAGTGAGAAAGAGACGAAGTGAAGCTAGGTGAACTTTCTTTCAAAAGTAAAGAGGTTCGGTTTCTTTCTTCTTTTTTTTTTCTTTGACTTTTATTCCCCGATCGGGGACCAAAAGATGCCAAATAATTGAGCCACGATTGATTGGTCACAGCCGCGACAAATGCAGATGCTAGTTCTATGTGTCGTTATCAATAATCCTCTCTAGATCTAGATCTAGACAGCACACGAGTGAACACAACACATAATTATAAGTTTAAGAGCAGCACCCTTCAAAGGCAACACGTCATATCTGTAGCGGAAAACTGTTTGGAACTGTAGCATTTCTTTATATCAATATTTACTGCGGACATTTTTTGGACCGAATGAACCATATTGTATACGAACAATCTTTGGTAAACTATCCGAAATTTGCGGGAAAGGATGTGATTTCAGAGTGTTCGGAGAAATAGTGCCTAACTTTATTTTCCCGAACGTTTGAAGAAATAGTGCCGGCCTTTTATTTTTATGGCACAAAACCTTTTATTATGCCAATTTAAAAACTCATTTGTAAGGATTTTACTGAAAAAGGTTGATCAAAGATACGAAAAATGTAAATTTGTAGTTTCCAAGTACTCTACCGAACTTTGGCGGCCATTTTGTAGCTAATTTTACCTCTGAAACCAGGCGATCCTACCTCCTTCAATTGCAAATATCTTCTATTCAAGGTAGTTGAGTGATTTTTTTCCATCTGACACAAGACAAAAGAAGTAGCTTTAAGATGATACCAATCACATACCCAAAAAATTGACGAGGGCCTGATTCTACCACGTCGTGGCACAAATGTATGGTTGTTGAGTTTCTGATTTTGTCTGCTTATAATGTTTAGATTCTATCAGTGCATGCAAGATAATGTGTTTTCTTACCCGTGTTTGCGAAGGCCTACATTAACATACTATTCTTGGGAGTGCTGTGGGGTTGTTTTGTTAGGACGAGAATGACTGGAATTACTGGAATAAATGTGTGAAATTGGCGCTCACATGACGTTATGCAGTTGCGAGTGCCGTAAAACCTCTCTAAATAATAATGTAAATGTGTGAAACCAAAATTGTATGGATGGGATTAACCGCACTTGTAACGCTACATAAGGGTTTGAAAAAGCAGAACCCCAAATTAAACGTGTCTGAGAGGAGTAAACTGAATAGGCTTTTGTGTGCCAAATAAAAAGTATTTTTATGATCCATATGATGACACTAATTTAAGTAATGTGTTCCAATATGTATTTTGTTTTTTATTTCTTGTTTGTGTATAAATTTAATGGTTTGTTTGTTTGTGTCAATGTTTGTTTTTTAAATATATGTGTTTAAAGTTAATTGGTGTATTAGTTTGTATAGACTTAAAAATTAATAGTTTGTGTGTGTTTTGATAATTTTTTTTTTTTTTTTTGTGCATGAGTTAAAAGTACTAAATTGTGACTTAATTTTTAAATGGTTATTTGTGCTAAATCTGTCATCAGCTGGTCCCAGAAACACGAAGGAATGGCCAACACCAGATGGCCCGTGAACAAACAGTACAAGGTAAGTGTGAGCCGAGTGCACGTCCCGCTGCTTTTGCGCGAGATAGATCAGGTGGTGGCGGGATGAGCGATTAAGACATGTTCACTCTGACTTTAGAAAATAAAGTGGGGGCTCTCGTGGCCTAGAGGTTAAGGTGTTGGCCTCTCGTTCAAAAGGTCCCGGGTTCGAATCTGGGTAGCGACCGATAAATTTTCTTCTCTAAATTTGTCTCCTTTCACCTGATTTCCTGCTCTCTAGCAATGTTCTGTCGTCTGCTTTCGTCTCCTCTTTCTGCCCCCACCCCCTCACCTCCTTTGCCCCTTCCTCTGGGCTCCTGATTCTTTCTGCAGCCTTTCTACTGCTACTCCTTCGCTTCTTCTTACTGCTGTCTTTCAGCCACACCCCTGATCTTCTGGTAGGAAAGATCTGCACCTAGCCTTCTCGGACAAGGGCCAAAAATCTCGGAGGGCCCGTGTGCAAGTTGCGCACGTTAAAGATCCCTTGGTGGTCTAGAATCGATAAGAGTAGGCTTCGGCCGCCACCCGGGCAAAATTCAAAATTTCCTACCAACTGAAAATATTAGGTGTGTCCCGTGCGCTCATATATGACCTTATGCAGTTGCGAGCGCCGTAAAACACTTCAAAAAACAAAACCAAAAAAAAAAAGAAAGAAAATAAAGTTAAAAAATTACACGTCCAGTCTGTGGGAGACACTTTGGGAGAAACAAATCAACAACATCAGACTCCACAAGTATCAGTGTTAATTGCAAGTGTGATCTTTTGATTAGGAAATGTGAATGTGGATTATTGTGTCTGCTAAACTGAAATCTGTGGGACAACCGGATTTTCCTGGGTTTAGAGAGGGTTGCTTAAGAAAATGATGATTGTGGATACCATAGAGCAGAGTTGAGAATTCCATGCTTGTGGTAAATTTCACGTTTTGAAGTTTTATTTTTAGTCCGTTACTCTCTCGTAGCACGGCAGATCCTCGGCATTTACTTTACCCTGTTTGTGTGCCAAGTGCTGGAAATCTTACTAGTGGGTGGTTGACGGGTGCTCTGGTGTGGTTTGCTCTTTCTTTCCTACCAAACATCTATCGTCCTGGTCTCGCCTTCTTTTTTGTGTATGTTACTATCTAGTAACACCTTTAATCTTCGACACTTATATGACCTTTTTGTGTTGCAAGTGCCGTAAAACTTTTACTGAAGCTAAAATCTGACTAAAATTAAAATGTAAACCTCTAGTTGCTTCTGTGCTGATTACTGAATGTTGTCTGTGGGTCGGGGCATGGGAAAAACAACAGCTGTTGCGCTACACCGGGGACTTTGGCTGTTTTGTTTTTATTTTATTTTTTTTAATTTTGCCATATGCAGTGTTTGAAAACTGAAAATGTGTGCAACAGTTATGGTGCAGCGTAACTTAATGTTAACTTCATTTCTCTAAGCGTCTGTCTTAAAAAATAAACAATTTTTTTTTCTTAGGTTTTGAGAAAACGAAAGGAAAAAGCAAGAGCCAAATTCAGACCTGTGACTTGGGCACTGGTTATTTTTCAATGAAAAACTAGAGTAGGAAATAATGAAGCAGACAAAAATAAAATATCGTAAGGTACCCTTTGATGTCTTTGTACAAAGAAGTGCTCTGTTTTGTTTTGGTTTTTGCAAGTAGTTTTTGTGAGTCCTGAGGATTTAAAAAAAAAAAAAATTATTTGGTTTTTTTTAGATAGGAACAGAAAATTCTAAGCCATTACAGTGAATCTTGTTGGCCCAAATCAGAAACTAGATAACATTAGTATGATAGTAAAGCTTCTTCGCTGACAGTTGATTGATGTTGAAGCTGTGGGGAAATTTTTATATTTTTATCGAGTATCTCTGTTTGCTGGGATGTTTTATTTTTAGCTTGATTAAGTTGGCCCTGGCTGGCAGCGTCAAAGTGGCCGGCCGCGTAGGATCTAAGTTGTGGCAGTGGAGAGTGCAGACTTCATTATTACATCCTTAGAATTTTTAATTAATACGTTACGGCTGTATTTTGTAAACTTCCCCCCCCTCCCACTCCATATTTTTTTAACATCACAATTATGTTTTCTTTAAAAGAACAAATACGTTCTTTTGATGAAATAATACTAATATCATGTTCTACTTTTAATAAAATAATTACATTCACAATTGTTTTGTTTTTTTAAACATTACAGTAACATTTTTCAAAGATTGCTCTGTTATTTATTATTTTTTTTCAACATTACTATTATATTTTTAATAACATCGCTTCCTCCTTGCCTCCCTCCTCCTTGCAGTTCTACTCTCCCATCCGGGACTACAGCAAGCTGGAGAACCCCAAGGAGAGACCACAGTTGTAGACAGGACACACCGGTGTACACACGAGGGAGGGATGGAGAGGAGGAGGACAGGACAAGACGTGGCCCCACCCCTTCTCCCCTCCCCCGGCCTCACGTTGGGACTGGCTACACAGTTTGTTCCCACGGCCAGATGTTGTGTGGACGTTTGTTGTACAGAGTGAAGTTGTCTGTCTGTCTGTCTGCGTAGTGATACGATAGCATGAGTGCTGGCAACGGAACAGTTTTTTTTTTGGTTTTTTTTTTAAATTTCTTTTTCAACAGAAAAGTTTGCCAGTTGGGTAGGTATAGGAGGAGGATATTTGGAAAAAAAGAAGCAAATTTCGCTAGAAGTGAATGGAAGTGTACTTACCTGTAATTTATTTCACCACGAATATCTTCTACCATGTGTAGCTTGGGGAAATGTTTATACCTGTGATGGTACATATTTGCCGCGGAATGGTGTTTTCGCCTCCTCACGCCTACTGACTTCTTTTGCTGTGCTAGATCTAGTGGTTTTCTTTAGTTTCTGAAAACGTTTCATCCTGTCAACTGATATTTCAGACAAAAAGATCTGCAACTGAGTACACAATTTTGTCTTTACAGGAAACTTATTATTTCCTTGTGGACTAAAAGTATGCTCATAGTATGATATTTTTTTTCCTCTTCTTTTTTTTTTTTTTTTTTTTCTCGCTTCTTGATATAAGGTGGTATCGCACAAAGCTGACCTTGAAGTTTTTCTTTTCTTTTATTTTGCAGAATCATTGTCCACTTTCCATGAAAAATGTTTTACCAGTACTTTGCAGTCTCCACTGTATTTGAAATTTTAATATGAAATAAAAATGATCCTGACTACCGTGCTGTCTTTTGAGATTTTTTAAACTTTACTATTTTTGTTTTGTTTTGTTTTTTTGCAGTTTTTTCGTAGTCCTGCTTGTTGATGGGTGGTTGGCGGGTGCTCTGGTGTGGTTTGCTTCTTCTTTTCTATCAAACAACTATCATCCTTATCTCCCCTTCTTCTTTTTTATGTTTGTTACTCTCTTGTAACGCCTCTAAATTGTCTGGCACTCATATGACCTTATGCAGTTGCGAGCGCTGTAAAACTTCTTCTAAAACTAAAACCAGCTTGATGGCTAAACACATGTACTATTACACAGTCCCTCTGGACCTCCTATGCTGTTTTTTTCCTTTTTTTCCCCCTATTCCACTTGGGTGGTTGGTGCGTGCTCTGGTGTGGTTTACTTCTTCTTTCCTATAAAAATAAACTATCGTCCTTCTCTCTTCTCCTCCTTTTTTGTGTTTCAAGTGCCGTAAAACTCTTACTGAAACTAAACCCCTTGTAGAAGTGGGTGGTTGGCGGGTGCTCTGGTGTGGTTTGCTTCTTCTTTCCTATTATTAAGCATCTGTCGTCATTATCTCCCCTCGTTCTTTTTTGTGTATGTTACTCTCTTGTTGCACATCTGTTCTTCGGCACTAATATGACCTTATTGTGTTGCAAGTGCCTGAAATCTCTTACTGAAACTAAACCCTTTGTAGAACACACTCAGCAACACATTGGAAGTCCTTTTTTTAAAAAAATGGTTATTCTCTTTGGATCGAACATGGCGCCTCCAGATTACAAAGCGAGGAGCTAGCTATCTTTATAAACTCACAGAAGGCTGGAGGATTTTACTATGTAATTGTGGCGTCGGTGGCCTAGTGGTTAGGCAGGCAGACTCGTAATCGTGAGATTGGGGGTGCGGGGGTTCAAGCCTCAGCTCGACCCGACGTAACTTCCTTGGGAAATACACTTTACTCCAATTTCCCACTTGGCTCGGTCTTTTTGGAGATGGACGTTAAAACTCGGAGGCCCCGCCTCTTAATTAAATAACCAAATAGTACTGATGATAGGGTCGTTAAACCTATACCATTTCACCGTTTTACTGTGTATGTAAGCAGCGAAGACTGGTGGTTATTGGGTTTTATTTTAAACCTAAAATCTGAACCATTTAAACCAACTGCAATGCCCCTTTGACACAAACAAGACCAAGAAGCATACCGTACCAAAGTGTAAGTGTCTATCTTTTGCAAGATTATTTGTCATGATTTTTTAAAAAGGTATAAAATTCAATGTTGAAAAAATTTACGAATAAAATAAAATATTAAAAGTATTAGGGATGAGCTAAAAAATACTGGGCATGAGCTAGAAAATATTATGGATGAGCTAGAAAATATCAAGGTTGAGTTATAGAAGACTGAGGATGAGCTAGAAAATATTAGGAATGAGGTAGAAAATATTGGGAATGAGGTAGAAAATATTGGGAATGAGCTATACTAATACTATAAAATAATACGATGGATCTACAAAATGTTGGGGATGAGCTAGAAAATACAGGGGAACACTGAGGATGAGCTAGAAAATACTGGGGATGAGCTAGAAATTATTAGGAATGAGGTAGAAAATATTAGGAATGAGGTAGAAAATTCTGGGGATGAGCTATACTAATACTATTGTCACTATAAAATAATACGATGGATCTACAAAATACTGGGGGAAAAAAAAGCTAGAAATTGTTAGGAATGAGCTAGAAATAAATAGGGATGAGCTGAAAATATTAGGGATCAATTTAAAAAATAAAAGAAATGAGCTAGAAAACAGTTGGGAATTTTTCTTAATGAGCTGGGAACTATAACTATTATTACCTGTCCCCATGGTTTTATGCACCCTGCATAATTTAGCATAATTTGATCATTTTTTGCTTAATTTCTGATTATTCTCCTTTATCATTCTCAGTTAAAATTAACAGAATCGCAAAATTTCACATTTTTGGGCTCAGTTTGCTTAAGTTAATTTCAGAATTTTTCTTGCATAAATCGATGGGGAGAGTATTATTAGGGATGAGCCCAAAAATAGTGGGGAATATTTGGGATGAGCTAGAAAATATTAGATATGATAAGTGAGCTAGAAAATACTGTGGATGAGGCAGAAAATATTAGGAATGAGCTAGAAAATACTGGCGATTAGCTAGAAAATATCGGGGATGAGCTAAAATATAATAACCTTTTATAAGGTTGAGTTAGAAAGTACTGTGGAAGGCGGAAGGGCTACAAAATATTGGGGTTGAGTTGAGCTAGAAATTTGGGATGAGGTGAAAAATAGTGGGGAAGAGCTTGAAAATAATGTGGTTGAGCTAGAAAAGAGTGGGTATGAGCTATAAAAAAAAAGGTTGAGCTATAAAATGCTGGGGGTGATCTAGAAAATACTGGGGATGAGCTGCAAAATACTAGGGATGAGCTAGAAAATATTAGGTTTGAGCTAAAAAAAAATTATAGTTATAGAGATGAACTGGGGAAATACTGGGGAATATTTGGGATAAGCCAGAAAATAATGAGGATGGGCTAGAAAGTACTGGCAAATTTTGGGGATCAGCTAGAAAATACTGATTGGGAATGATCTAGAAAATACTGAGGATGAGCTACAAAATATAAGGGATGAGCTAGATAACACTGGGGATTAACTAGAACATACTGTAGATGAGCTAGAAATTAATAGGATTGACCTAGAAAGTACTGGGGATGAGCAAGAAGATACTGGTAATGAGCTTGAAAATATTACGAATGAGCTAGAAAATACTGGGAATGAGCTTGAAAATATTAGGGATGAGCTAGATAATATTGTGGACGAGATAAAAAAATATTACAGATCAGCTAGAAAATATTAAGGTTGAGCTGTAAAATACTTAGGATGAGCTAGAAAATACTTGGGAGAACTAGAAAATAGTGGAGATCAGCTAGAAAATATTAGGGGTGAGCTAGAAAATACTGGGGATGAACTACTGTACCCTAACACTAACATATGACGATGTTAGGCTACACCCCGAGGTCCACCTATCCACATTCAAAGAAAATACAACTAAATAAATGAATAAATTCAGTATGGGTGGTTGAGACATGTACCAACCGCACAGGTTTTTTTAACTGCAGATTTGTAGGCACAGATAGGACCTTAAATTGATTCCAGATTCATTACATGTCCTGCTGTGATGAAAGATGGATGTGAACATGTTTTAAAAAAATTATATATGTGGCCTAAATAAAGTGAGGTGGGGGGCTAGCTTATATTGATCATGTGTGGCCTAAATAATAAATAAGGTAAGGGAGGGGGGGGGGTTAGTTTATATTGACAATATGTGAGGCAGCGTGGTGGAATCAGGCTCTCGTCAATTTTGGGGCATTTAGAGATATTGGTATAATCTTAAAACTTGTTCACTTGTTTTTATTTGGATGAAAAAAATATCCATTTATTTTGAATGCAAGTCGAGATATTTGCAAATGAAGGAAGTGGGGGTCACCTGTTTTCAGAGGTAAAATTAGTGAGAAAATAGCCCCAAAGATCAGTTATTTCCTTAGGTTTAGAGTCCGTGGTAATAATAATAATAATGGATTGCATTTATATAGCGCATATCCACTTATGCAATGCTCTATGCGCTTAACATGATACATATAATGGATTTACAAATCAATTTTAAAGATACATAGTGTTACATACTCATGCAAACACATATTCACTCACGCACGCACCACACACATATACATACTCACATACACACATATATACATATGCACATACGCACATACAAACTCACAACGATATACAGCTTGGATGCATTCTGTCTAATCGAAATATGATGAAAATAGAAATGATTTTAGTTTCTTCTTAAAAATTTCTAGATTTTCTGCTTCTCTGATAGTTTTTGGAAGCCTATTCCAAACAAGTGGGGCAAAATATGAAAAAGAGCGTTGGCCATATGATTTGAAATTTATTTTAGGCTTAACAAGGGTTGTTTTGTCACTTGATGATCTGAGCGTTCTAGGAAGCACATAGGGTGTTAAAAGCTGTTTTAGATAGTCCGGTGATAAATCATTTAAGCACTTGTAGCAAGTTAAACAGATTTTATATATGATACGCTCTTTCACTGGGAGCCAGTGTAATGCTTTTAAAATAGGAGTCACATGATCATGCTTTAGTTTTTTAGTAATTATTTTGGCAGCAATATTTTGTACTCTTTGTAGTTGTAACTGTTCATCAGGTACACCAGCCAGTAAGGAATTGCAATAATCAATCCTTGACAATATAAGTGATGTTATTAAATGCTCCCTATTTTCTTCAGCTGGAGATATAGAAACTGAAAATTTGCATTTTTTGTGTCTTTATTCAACGTTTTTCAGAAAAATTAACACAGAAATGAGTTCTTTAATGGGCATGAAAGGTGTTGAGCCAAAAAACAAAACATTGAAAAAAATTTACAAACCTGCTGAAAAATGCAAGTTTCGTCACTTGTTATTTTGACGAGAGCCTGATTCAACCACGCTGCCTCACATATGTTGCCTAAATAAGGTCACCCTAAAGGAAATGTTCATGCTTTTCAAAATGATGGAGAAATCATGAACACATTGCTATCCTCTGATCCATGTCAAGCTTCTCGAACAGGAAAATGGTACATTTGTAGATGAAGATCTGCCTTGAGAATGTGGACCGTTGAGATGTAGGAAAGTCATTGCTGCTGACATCGTCTACAGACAGACGTCTCATGGGGCTCATCTACTGAATTCTGCACCCTGGTGACGTCTAAAGGGGTGCAAACGGTGTGTGTTTGACTTGAAATGGTCGATTTGTCTGGGAATTTTTTGTTCTGATTCTCTACAGGTCCTAACAGATGGACCATTTTCGCTCTTGACATCAAAGGAGGACTACTCAAGTACACTTTAGCATTATTTCCGCACCTTGTGTGAAACTGATGAAATGAATTGGTGGTGAGGAAATTTTCAATACAAAAAACTCTCTGGTCCTAACTAAGCATAAATATGATCTCAACAAGAAGGAAACTTGAGAAAAATTATCTGCAAACTTCTGTTGGCCTGTCAGACTACTGTAGCTTGCAATATGGCCCAATCGTTGGGATTTTTAGTGGTAGGCCCAATGCCTGTCCCCGCGGTTTTATGCAAAATTTTTTTTGAAATTATGAAAACTGAGCCCAAAAATGTGAAATTATGCGATTCTGTTAATATTAACAAAGAATGTTAAAGGAAAAAAATCAGAAATTATGCAAAAAATGATCAAATTTTGCGAAATTAAGCGGGGTGCATAAAACCACAGGGACAGCAATGCGAACTAGTGCATCATGTTACAAAAATATAGGGACATAGCTGAAAATGGGTCGTTTTCTTACACGCTGTAGAGAAAAACTATTTTGTGGATTTATCTAAAATGAGAGTCAAACAAATTCCTTTTGACTCCATAATGTTGTGTACAAATTTGAAACACAAAACTTCGCTAGGGAGGTAATTATTTACCAAAGATGTTGTTCGATTTTTTTTGGGATCACCCTGTATTTGTAAAAAAAATGATGAAATGGTATCGGTTGAACACCCCTGTCAACCTGTCCATCGTGGTTTTATGAACCCCGCATATTTCAGCAAAATTTGATGATTTTTTTCATAATTTCTGATTATTTTCCTTTATCATTTTTTGTTAAAATTAACAGAATCCCATAATTTTACATTTTTGGGCTCAGTTTGTACAATTTCAGAATTTTTCTTGCATAAAACGACGGGGACAGATCAACACAGGTAATTTAAGAGGCACACATCTAACACACACTCCCTAATGCAACCACAACATTCAACCGAGAAAACAAACGCTGAGAAATACAGTCTTTAAAACAACGCGCCAAGAAAAATGTATGGTAGCCATTTATTGTTGACGGTAAAAATGTACAACATATGACTTATGATTGTGACATTTGCTTTTCAAATCGAAAAGCGTGGCTATGAACTATGCAGAGGAGAGCAAAATAGTTTAAGCAAATGAAAAGAGAGAAAGAGGCTTTCTTATTGAAGAACAAAATATGTGAACAGAAAAGGAAAGATGAGCATTAAAAATGTATCTATTTGTAATATATGGTTGATATTTAGACATTTATAGTTTTGCAGATAAAGAAGTGAAAAGTCTTAAGGCTTAAGGAACAGTGTAAAACTAAAGTCAGTACTTAAGTACTGGGTGGTGTGAAATCAGATGCTGCCTAAAGATACACAGAGTTACTGATAAATAGAATTATTTACTAGGGTCAGCACAATTTTCAAAACACGCAGTACAATGTAGACAGAAGAATACAGTGCAGCCTCTCTATAACCACGTTGTCGGGACCAGAAAAAAATGTCGTTATAGAGAGTCGTTGTTTAGAGAGAGTTTCGTTTTATACTATAGAAAGGCAACCAAAAATTACTAATGATATATACAGAAAAAATCGGGACCTGGGCACCACGTTGCTATACAGAGGATGTCGTTACATCGAAGGTTGTTATAGAGAGGCTGCACGCAATGCTCAGAGAGACAAGAAATAGGAGGAAGTCAAGTTTCAGATCAAATTGCATCTTCTTAGGTTATAGAAATGAAGAATTCAAAGTGGACGGATTCCAATCATCATAGCTTACGTTAACTATCTACATCATGTACATCATTTTCTCACTTTCACTTTCAACGAATCACTAGAGCTAGAAAAACTCTCAGAATAAATATTTCATGTCATCGAAACATTTGCTGAGCTGCAACAGACGACAGACGACGAACGGGCAGTCGGGAGAGGTTGAACCAGTCAGTGTGTCAGGTCCCCGGGCTGTAGCCTGAAGGATTTGGTTCGGTTCCACGTCTAGCTGGCCAGTAACTTGAGAGCCCGCACGGCCGGGATGACTTCGTCCATCTTGTCCACTCCTAGTTGGGGACAAAGGTTAGCGGAGTAAAGAGAGAAGAGATTTTTTAAAAAAGTTTTTGGATCATAACATCCGATATTTTTAAAAAAATTAAAAAATTATAATCTTGAAAAAAGGATCACAAACAGAAAAAAACACTAGCATCTTATATGGAATTATTCAGAATTGCATTTGGAATAAACCTATACATGTCTTGAGTGGCACTTTTTGTGTAATTTCACCAAAAAGTAGTGATTTTGGGGAGAAAAAAAATATTTTGACAATTTAGATTTTCGGGGGAAACGCTTGACCCGGAAGTCAATGTTATATTATAACCTTTATTTTAACATGGATACGTGGATTGGAATAAAAATTTAAGCTAGAATTATAGTTCGGTGCTCAAGCCGTCGGGAGCGGCTTGGCGTACGGAAGACACTTTTGCTGCATCGCTGTCCACCACAGCTCGGTGTAGCGAATGAGTTGCAAAAAAAGTTTTTGTAAAAGTTTCCCAGAAATTGCAGCACAAATAAGACATATAAATTGCTGAAGATTAATTCATCTGCTACATATTATTTCGGGTTTGTTGACGAATTTTTTTCGGGAGGGCGAAATGAGATGATGACTAGTGCGCAGTTCAAAGGTCTTTATTGGGGCCACAAATTCTCATAAATATCAACATATTATACACGAAATTGTCAGTATGATTTGTAGAGTACATCTGTAATGTTTATTGGCGTACTTTTCAACTTTGGTTCCTGTAAGAGGCGATTATGCAACACAATTTTGCTTGGATGCGGATAAAATTTTAAAATAAAAAATTAACCATCTTTGGTAAAACTATAAAAAAATATGTTCACACCTTGTCAAATCATACATCAAAACAACCATAAATGAAATAGAACTGGAAAATATTGAAAAATTGTCAGTTATTTACTTACATTCCACAAAATTTGTCAATTTGGATCATAACATCAGATATTGCAACAACAAAAAATAGCATAATCTTGAAAAAAGAACACAATCACAAACAGAAGACAACACTCATATATATGACATTTTTCAGAATTGCATTTGGAATAAACCTATACATGTCTTGAGTGGTACTTTTTTGGTAATTTCACCAAAAAATAGTGATTTTGGTGAGAAAAAAAAATATTTTGACAATTTTTTAGATCTAGCACTGAAAGATATTGATTTCTCAATAACAGAGCAATGGCAATTTGAGTCCAATAGTATCAATATTCTAAAGAAAGATGCCTACATTTCTATAGTAAGCAAAATAATGATATGCCTACTTTTGCTGTTTTAAAGTACTAAGACTGGTGTCTGGGCTATAATTTGGGCTTCGCGATAAAACAAAGTCTCATAAACTTCGAAATCGTGTTTCAAAACTGAATCAAAACTTCCGATTTTTGGTGGAAATGCTTAACCCGGAAGTCAAAGTTATATTATAACCTTTATTTTAACATGGATATATGGATTGGAATAAAATCTAAGCTGGGATTATAGGTTGGTTCTCGACCCATCGGATGTGGCTTGTGATTTCACTTTGGCCGCGCTGCTGCCACGGCTCGGCATAGCGATTGAGTTAAAGGAGTTACAAGAGATTAGGGGCTAATCTACAAAGAAAAGAAAGAGGTAAATTTTCCGTTTCAATTGACTCTCAAGTTCTGGAAGTCACTTAACTTTGGTGGCCATTTTCTTGATAAGGCTACACCACAAATAACAGTATACATTTACACCTAATTCTGACTATGTGACCAATTATTAACCTGCATAAACCCTTACCACTTAAATAATAATAGAAAGCATTCGTACAGCAAGCTCTGTGCGCTTTACAATCTATACTATTACCCAGCAGACCTGAGAGCATTCTGAAGCAACTTCAACTTCTTGGGAAGCATACAGTGCAAGCAGCCATTTATAGGCGCTACAACATTAACATACTGATAAGATCTTTCACCACCTGGGTGAAGAGAGGAAAATTCATGTAAAGTGCCTTTCCCAAGGACACAACATCGGGCCCGCGGCTCGAACTCCTGAGCCCGCAACCTCACCATTACGAGTCCGGTACCCTAACCACTAAGCCACCGACACCATACATACTCACCGAGGATGTCAAAAAGTTTGTGTATGATTCCTTGGAACGCTGGGAAAAATTCTGTGTGTTCGTCTAGTCTGCGAATGACCCTGTGAAGAAGGCAAGAGAGGATGGTCTACTACTTCTACTTCTAGACGACTGACGTTGAAAAGTTTGGACAAATATACACAAGTACTAAAACTAAAACCAGACTGAAGGGAATTATTTCACAATCGGAGAGACATCAGAAAAGGAAATAATAATAATAATAATAAATAGCATTTGTATAGCGCATATCCCCGCTCAACAGCAGGCTCTATGCGCTTTAAAAAACTTCCCCTCCGTAAAATACACAACCTTTGACCCAGTAGTGATGACTAGCTCCGCCCCTTTCGTCATTTTCCCTTGTACATGTGTTCCGCGCAATTGACCAATCGGCGCAATGCGCTGTGCGTTTCAATGATCGTATATTGCGCTGTTGGGTCATGTTAATAATTGCGTTCATATATTTTATATTTTTGAAACAATTAAGAAAATAAAAATTCACTTCCATCTTTATTTTTTTACTCACATCAAGGAACATTTATATTTTTAAAAGGGTAAAAATGTGAAAATTAAAATATGAAACTGAAGAGCCCACAAGAATGAAAGGCCTACAATGCCAGGTAACAAACTCAAAGTTCACAAAGTACATTTAATTTATTCTTAATTTTCAAAATAACTTAAAAAAAAATTCACTTTCATATGTATTCTTTTACTCACATCAAGGAACATTCACGTATATTTTCAAAAGTGTAAAAACATGAAAATTAAAATTAAGATTAAAATTAAGATAATATGAAACTGAAGAGCTCACAAGAATGATGCAATTATTAATAATTATACAATCGTTAAAACGTGCAGTGCAAATTGCCGTGCATTTATAAGATCGCTAAAACGGGCATTGCGCCGATCGGTAAATTTCACTGAACACATGCACTAACTTGTCACCAACTAATGACAACTCTGCCCCCACCCCCTCCTCCAAACACATTCTCGACTCTCAAGCAACCCTTGACAGGTACATCATGAACTAACTAAACACCCCCCCCCCCCTCCTTCCACACACATATTTTCAACTATCAATCTTTGCCCCTGTGTACTTGAGCTAGCGTGCGTGCGCTCACACTCACCCGTTGAGGTCGTCATGGCAGTCTGCATGAGTTTCTTGAGCTGCCTGGCCGTGGTGGGGTTGTGCGCGTGTGGCATAGACTTGTCACTAACTAATGACCACTCTGCCTCCACCCTCCCCACCCCCGCCCCACATTCTCGAACCTCAACCTTTGCCCCTGTGACCTTACTGAACTAGCGTGCACTCAATCTCACCCACTGAGGTCGTCAGTCTGCATGAGTTTCTTGAGCTGTCTGGCCGTGGTGGAGTTGTGCGTGTGTGGCATAGACTTGTGACTAACTAATGACAACTCTGCCTAAACCCACCCCACCCCACCACCACCTAATGCGTTCTCGAACTTCAACCTTTGACGTGGTACATTAATTAACTAAACACCCTACCCCCCTACCACCTCCACTCCCACAAACACACACACTTGCAAACCTCAACCTTTGCCTCTGTGACCTTGTTGAACTAGCGTGCACTCACACTTACCCGCTGAGGTCGTCAGTCTGCATGAGTTTCTTGAGCTGCCTGGCGGTGGTGGAGTTGTGCATGTGGCACAGACGTCCCACTGTGTCGACCAGAGCTGAGGCATGGGCGTCTTGGTCTGTACGTGTTTAAAAAAAAAAAGTTTAAGTAAGAGTTTTACGGCACTTGCAACACAATAAGGTCATATCTGAAGAGTGCTGAGAAAATGAATTACTTCTCACAATCCAAGAATTGAGATCTCTGTCGAAAATCGACATTGGGGTCAGATTTATAGATTTCCAATTGAGGCCATTTTCAAGTCTACCATGTCTTTTACTTTCCATACTTTCAAATTGCGGAAACTCCACCTACAAAGTTGATAAATTAATTTCCAAAAGGCAAAAATCCGAGAAATAACTCATTTTGTCAGCACACTTCACATAAATAAGTGCTGAAGATTTGAGGAGTTCTAAGAGAGTTTTAGTTTTAGTAAAAGTTTTACAGCACTAGCAACACAATAGTGTTTGTTTGCTGTGATTCCAATCACAGTAGTTATGTATCTCTCTTGACACTATTTATTCCATCTAACAAGAGTATTTTTTTGTGTTGCTAGAGCCTCAGAGATGGCACATTTTCGCTCTTGAAAATTTGGGCGAAATTTTCAAAGTCCTATTTTTAAATAAAAATTCATTAAAAATGTATTTGTTGTCCGATTTTCAAATTTTTTTGTGAGCTGTCTTTGAATTCTTTCTGTCTTTAAAGCTGTAACAAGCAAAAATATGAATGAACACTTTGAAAAATCAGTTTGGAATACCTAAATAAGGTCATATAAGTGCCGCAGATTGGAGGTGTTACAAGAGAGTAACAAACACAGAAAAGAAGAAGGGGAGATAAGGAGGACAAATGTTTGTCTGACTGTACATATGTTTGTCTTTTAACCCCCCCCCCCAGTCTCTCCTTTTGTTCTTCTTCTCCTGGTCGCCACAATTTTAGATGACAAATGTGACTTGTGCTGACAAAATGAGTTACTTCTTGCAATCCAAGAATGGAGATCTCTGCTGAAAATCGACATTGGGGTCAGATTTATAGATTTATTGAGGCCATTTTCTTCAAGTCAACCATGTCTTTTATTTTTCCATACTTTCAAATTGTACAAACTCCACCTACAAAGTTGATAAATTAATTTCCAAAAGGCTAAAATCCGAGAAGTAACTCATTTTGTCAGCACACTTCACAAATAAATTACAAACAGCGCTATCTGTTTCTTCCTTTATCTCTCTTTCAATTTAGCTCTCACTCTCTCTCTCTCTGCCTCCACTCCAAGAAATACCTCCCTCTCTCTATGACTATGAGGGGTATATCCCACCCTCTCTTCTCTCCTTTTGTTATTTTTCTCTATTTTGGATGACAAATTACGAACAGCGCTTTCTCTATCTCTTTCCTTTCTATCTCTCTTTCAATCTTGCTCTGCTGCCCCTCCAAATCTCTCCCTCTCTCTATGAGGGGGACACCCCCCACCCCCCTCCCACACACACAACTCCC
>NW_004797672.1:495298-496382 GCF_000002075.1 Aplysia californica
ACATACACACACACACAAACGCACACACACCAAAAAAAAAAGCAAACAAACCCTCACCGAGGCCCAGAAGGTTCTTCAGCGTGTTCTGCACATTCTTCGACTCGCCCAGCACGCGGTAAATCTCGTTCATGCGAGGAAAGACTCCCGACACCCGGGGTGTGTCGAACAACGTCTGGAAATGGCTGACGATGCTCTCCAGGGTGGGTCGGGACACGTCCTCCATCACGGTCTAGGGGAACCACAAACAACGATTTCTTTCTTAGAATTACAAAGTCATTTTGTAACAGACTTTTTAGGCTGTTTTGAGTTAGGAATTTGAGTTATTATTATGATCATGAGGTCAGAAACCAAAGGCGAGGCGCGCTGACAAAAAAGAGCTACTTCTCGCAAATCCACGAAGGAAAATATCGGCCCCAAATCAAGGGCCATATTTATAGATTTTAAACCAATGCCATTTTCTTCAAATTGAACATGTCTTTTATCATTTTATACAAATAAATCGTAAAAACTCAACCTGAAATTTTGATGTACTTATTTCCTATTTCCATCGGGCAAGAAGTAACTCATTTCGTCAGCACGCCTCAAAAATGTTCTATATTATGCTCTATCAAAATTGCAGGATTATTCTGAAACACTATCAAGACATTCAAAGAATTACATGTTCAAAAATCTTTGACATGTCGTTACCGGTTGTGAAGAATCATCTATTGTTTCTAGGATTTGAAAAATGTAATAAAAAGAATTAAACTGAAGGGAATCTTCAAAGTCAAATTTCTCAAAATTATGTACTGAACAGATAGAACTTTGCAATTCTAGGCTAGCGACAAATTTACTTAGATTATTTTAATCTTTCACTTTTCCTTATAAGCCTAATCATTTATCTATCAAATATTGTGCTCTCAACATTGAATCCTCCCCTCCCCCCCTCCTCCCGAAATATTATATTTATCCCCAAAATAGGACAATTCTCTCTCTTCATATCCTCCTTCTGTCTTGCTCTCCCTCTCTCTCTCTCCCTCCCTTTCTCTCCCTCCCTCCCTCCCTCTCTCTCTCTCTCTCTTTCTCTCTCCCCCTCCCACCCACC
>NW_004797672.1:496482-515963 GCF_000002075.1 Aplysia californica
TCCCACCCACCCACCACACACACACCCACCCACCCACACACACACACACACCTACACACACACACACCCACCCTCACCTGTCTAGCCTCGGTCCTGTCAGCGTGCGCCACTTGCTCCAAAACTTCCACCATCTCCCCAACACTTCGCTGACCGTCCATGTGAGCGTGAAGCCACGGCACCAGACGACCTAGCAGAGAATTCAAGGCCGTCTGTAGGTCGTCGAGAGAAGCTATATCCTTCTTCCAGTTGTCGATGACCTGTAGAGAGAGAGACTCAAAGTGCTAGGGAAAAAAGGCATCCATCAAATTGTAATCATCATGCCACGGTCGCCCAGGTCTACATCAAGGTGTTTCTTAGATACAGCAAACATTCCACTAAAGACGTTAAAGAGGTTATTCTGTATCATTTCATTTCCAGATTATTTAAAAAAATTTTTTTTTTTAAAGTAGAGGGTATTACGGCACTCGCAACTGCATAAGGTCATATGAGCGCCAAGGGGTGGGAGTCAACAGAGAAGTCTTTACAGGGTATCACGCTTACTCTGCTCACCTCTCTAGCCTCAACAGCACAAAGTCTGCTTCGACTTTCAAGGCACCCCGGAAATAGCAGGTCACAAGAGAGTGATAAACATACAAAAGAAGTAGAGAAAAATGACTATAGTAAGGATTAGGAAAGAAAAAGCAGCAGTTCCCTGTTGTAGATCAGGCACAGTTATGAGCATGACATTGATGAATCAGCCCATTTACAATAGAGTCTACTGTGCATGAACAAGAAATGTCCCCCCTTTGGGAATGGCCTAAAGACACTACAGTCAGTGGCACTGCCCCGGGGGGTGTTCCAGATTTTAATTGTGAGGCAGCGTGGTGAAATCAGGCACTCGTCAAAATAATTAAATCAAAGATACCAGCATTTTTCAGAACGTAGGGCAATTTTTATTGAATTTTTATTCTTTGGCTCAGCACCTTTTATGTAAATATATAAAAACAGATTTCCATGTGAATTTTACCCAAAAAATGATTAACGGGGATTTGCAGTATACAAATGCTATCCATTAGAAAAAGGAAGGGCCAACTTGTCATCTGTCTCGGCAAGAGTTCAAGTGTCTCAACACCACAGTGTCTATTTGGACACGGACACGATCCTTCGAAAGAACAATTTTCCCTCCTGATAAAAATGTATTGCATGTTGATTTACGTAAAGAAACGAAACAATCATGGTTGTTTTTCATCAATCTATAAATTGTTAGTCTTAGAGTAAACACACAGAACAATGTTTTATATAAATAAATAAATAAATAAATAAATAAATAAATAAATGGATAAATAAATAAATAAATAAATAAATAAATAAATATGTTACTTCACCTACCTGCAGATAGTACCTCATGTTGGAGTCGCAGAGCGCCATGTTGGAATCTCTCTCGGAGCGGTGGTAGCGACTGCGGTGGTTCTGTTCCTCCAGACTCTCCACAATGGCCGACAACTCTCGGCAGTACTGGCGGCACAAGGGAAGATAGCTTTGCTATTTTTTGTGTGTGTTTTGTTCTGGATGGGGGGTTTTTGGTGTGGTTTTTTTGGTGTTTTTTTTGTTCTGTGTCCAGACTTTGGTGCCGATATTTGGTAGCTTTTAACCCTATTCCTACTTCATGTTTTACTATCGTATCCATATGACGTGGGGAACTCTGTGCCACCACTTTCCAAAGAGGAAATTTACTCGTTAATCCGATCTGTAAGCTTTGCATAGCAGACTGTCAAAATGATTTTTTGAGAAATACTGAAAGTCTCAAAGAGATCTTCGTACTAGAAGTATTCAAAATGTGAAGAATACAACCCCGGGGGTACAAAATGCCCCCAGGGTGTAGGGATAGATGAAGCATAAGGGGGCTATCCCGAAAAATGGGAAAAATAAAATCGAAGGTAAAGTTTTTACCCCTTGTTCAGTTTCTTTAAAAGACCAGGAGACTTTTCTCTATAACTAAACAAATATACACACCAATGAAACCAAACTTCTCCTATAGGTAGGGCAATTTCTACTTTTGGTGTAGGTCAAGATTTCTGGAAACCCCCGAAATCTGGGTTAACCCGCTCGTCCTTTAAAGTGACCAATTGTAGGTTACGTAAAAATGTACTGACATGGTGCAAATTGTTGTGTTTCAAGAAAAAAAAGGTAGCCTCAGGAGGTCAGAGCTCAATGGGTTATCAGCAAAAAAGCAAACAAGCAGCCATCACATTACCTCTTGGAATCTATCGGCCCCCTCTTCCCCACCCCCCCTCTCCCATTACCTCTTGGAATCTGTCAGCCCCCTCCTCATCCAGCTTGAGCTCCTGTACTATGGCCACCAGACAGTCTAGGTTGTCTGTCTCCAGTTCCTGGCACATGTCCTGAGGGGGAGAGGGGGGGGGGGGAGAAAGAAACAAAACCATGTGTGACAGAACTGTCTTGTGAGTTTAGTTTTAGTAAAGAGTTTTACAGCACTTGCAACACCATAAGGTCGTATAAGTGCCGAAGATTAGAGGAGTTACAAGAGAGTAACAAAAAAAACGAAAAGGAGGGGAAATAAGGATGATAGATGTTTGGTAGGAAAGAAGGAGCAAACCACACCAGAGCACCCGCCAACCACCCACATGTCTCGTGAGTTGTAGTTGTAGCGTACAGTTTCCAGCTCCTGGCAAAAGTCATTGAGGTGTGAGTGTGAGTGTGCACATGTGTGTGAGTGAGTGTGTGTGTATGTGCGTACACATGTGTGTGTCCTTATGTGTGTGTGCGTGTGCATGTGTGTGTGTGTGTAAAAGAAATGAAACCACATTTGACTAAGCTGTTTAGCGGAGGCAGAACAGCGTGGTTTGACTGTTCAAACATCAAGAAGGGCTGGCAGAACCTACTAATATTAACCCTTCCCTTGTCCGCAAGGATTTTCAGCTGAGCTCGTACCTCAGGACAGCAGTCCCATGTCTCAGAGTTAATTGACAAGCGGTCTAGATTATCTAGTCCACCACTCGTGACATATTTTGGACTCCGGGTCTTTGACAATGTCATTTTCTCCCTTCTCTCATTCCTTTTCTCCCTTCTCTCATTCCCTATTTCCTCCCAACTTACTCAAAAGACAGGCAGGGTCAAAGAAACCCATCTCCTGATTTTACCTAAATTGGGTTCATGTGGGTGCAAAAGATTCAAGATTCCCAATCCTACCCTGAGGTACTGCCGGCACTGGTCTGCAGGGAGGTAGTTCAAATCTTCCAGGAGAGCGCTGAACTTTTTCTTGCTCTGGAACGGGTCTCTGGTTGCCTTTTCTCCGGGAATGCTGGGGGGGGGGGGGGGGGGGGGGAGGTAAACACGCTATAGTATTTGAAGACCATATGTCTTTCATTATTTCATACTGATTAACTCATTCAGTGCAATGGACAAAAATACTCGTGAAACCTGGGCCCCTCCCACATATTAGCAACGAGTATTCTCGCATTCAGCCTCGCTATCTTTTTAGAAAGAATTACTCTGTCTAATCCAGAACAAGTTATTTGAACCAATCGTGACGCATTATGGGAAATGTTTAAGGAGACATTTTTTCTACTTGAACAGCCATTGAACCTGTTAATTATGATTGATTTTCCAGGGTAGACCTTATTTCCTGTTGCCATAACAAAGCTATATGAGGGGAGTTCACTGCTGGAGCGCTCAGCAATAAAAGATTTAATTGTACAAGCTCCACCTATCTATTTCCTTACGGCTAAAATCTGAGTAGGAACTAATTTTGTCAGCAAGCATCACATAAATAACACATGCAAGCTTCTCTCAAAATATCAAAAAAGTTATGTATATTTTTTCTGATTATGTACTGAAAGGAAAAATAAAGAAACCAGCTGCCAAAATGGAAAAGTCACAGTGAGGAAAATGTGCCCGCCTAACACTGAATTAATAGTCTGGGGCACGTATTTTCAAAGTCACAAGGCTAAGAGTAAGAACAGATCTAGACCTACTTTTCGGGGGTCTCCTTTGACGAACCTGCAGAACTTCAGTTTACCATAGTCTTCAATAGCTTCTCTTACGTAACTCATTTAGAGAAGTGAAAATGTTTCCAAAATCTAGAGACGGTCTGGTCCTATGTGTCATCCATATTTCCACGTGTCTCAATCTCTTTGTACAACTTTGCCAATCACGCTGATGAAATTAATTGCGAATGACCTTGACTTTGAAACTACGTGCCCCAAACAATTCAGTGTAAGGCAGGCGTATGCGTGCCTAACAACTTCCAATAAGGAGGTTGTGATAGCCAAAGGAGAGCAGCTTGGTGAAGGTAGGAAGAGCAGGCTGCGTGACCCCATCAGACGCTACAGCAACCAGCTGATGATGGAGACAATCACACACTACAACAACCAGCTGATGATGGAGACAATCACACACTACAACAACCAGCTGATGATAGAGACAATCAGCCTGCACACACTGAAATGGACCCTCATGAAGAGGGGCGAGGAAGCATGGAGCATCCCGTCTTCCTAAGACCCCAGTTCTACATTCAAGTAATTCAAGTTGGTAACTTCCAAGAAGTACTGACTCACTTAATGTTGTGCTGACTCAGCAGTTTCTCCAGCTTCTTGACCCGCTGCGCCAGCATCCTGTAGTCCTTCATCTCTGGCCTGGCCACAGCCACGTCACACGTGGGGAGAGAGGGGAAAGGGGAGAAGAGGGGGAAATCAGAGTTTAGTGTTTTTTTTTTTTTCTTTGGTTTAGGAGTTCTGTAAGTTCACACAGGGAAAAGGTAAAGTCAGAGACACATGTGAGGCAGCGTGGTGGAATCAAGCTCTCGTAAAAATACTGAAATCGAAGAAAACAGCAGTTTTCTCCTTGCTTAGAAATTTTTATCAAATTTTTGTTTTTTGGCTCAACACCTTTTATGTCCATTTACAAACACATTCCTTTGAGGATTTCACTGAAAACGTTGATTAAAGACACAAAAATATAAATTTACAGTTTCCATGGACTCTCCAGCTTTGGAATTTACCAAGCTTTGGCGGCCATTTTCTCGCTAATTGTACCTCTTAAACCAGGTGACCCCTACCTCCTTCAATCCAAATTATCTCCACTTCTATTAAAGACGGATTTGTAATTTTTTCATTGAAAGTAAGACAAATGAACAAGCTTTATTAAGATGATACTAATAACTCTATATGCCCAAAAATTGACGAGAACCTGATTCCACCACGCTGGCTCACATTTATGTTTTTTTGATTGTTCAGGAGTTCTGTAAGCATCACACAGGGAGAGGGGAAAGTGAGAGACATATGTGAAGCGTGCTGACAAAATGAGTTACTTCTCAGATTCAAGCCTTAAGGAAATAGATACATCATGCTTATAGGTGACGTTTTTACAGTTTATAAGTAGGGAATAATAAAAGACAGGTTAGAGTTAAAGAACATGGCATCAACTGAAAATCTACAAGTTTGACCCTAATGTCGATTTTTGGCCAATATCTCCATTTGTGGATTGCGAGAAGTAACTCATTTTGTCAGCATGACTCACATATATGTTTTGTTTTTTGTTCAGGAGTTTTGTAAGCATCACACAGGGAGAGGGGAAAGGGGAAAGTCACAGACAAGTCGGTTATTTTCTTCTTTCGGTTTTTTTAGGAGTTCTATAAACTGTATCTTGTTTTCGGAGGTCTCTTTGGTGTGGTTTGCTACTTCTTTCCTATCAAACACGAAGCACAGTTGATAAAAACCTGAAAATTCTTTGCCATATCGACAGGCCGAAGGGCTAGAACCCAGATCGTGGGATCGGAAAAGTAAAGTTTCTATCAAAGATCTATCGTCCTGATCTCTCCTCCTTCTTTTATATATATTTGAAACTCTCTTATAATACATCTAATCTGTGGCACTTATATGACCTTATAGTGTTGCAAGTGCCGTAAAACTCTTACTACAACTAAAACTGGACAGAGGTGTCTTTTACTCTTTACACTGGCATCTGCAGTGTAGCTGTAAGGTGCTTTGCTGTCACAAGCAGGAGACTCAAGTTTGACTTCCGAGGGGGGAGAAAATTATATCAATCCTATTATACAGGTGCGAAGCATGGACAATCAATAGACAGCTGGAAAGAATAATTGAGGCGACAGAGTTGTGGTTCATAAAACGCATGCTGCGTATCCCATGGACAGTTAGAAAAACAAATGAAGAAGTCTTAGCTGAAGGAAATTGCAGACGACAGCTTATGACGAATACATGTATATGAAAGCGACAGGCAAAGTTCATTGGACACACAAAGCGGAAAGAAGAATTGGAGAATATTGTAACAATAGGCAAGTTTGATGGAAAGAGAGGCAGGGGCAGACAGAGGGAAAAGATACTGTACAAGTTGACAACACGGCTGGGAGCAGCAAGAACAACAGACACCATCGCTGCAACGCAAGACAAAGTGAAGTGCAGGTATGATGATGATTTTAATCTTGGTCTTTCCATAGGGATGTTGTATCCCTCTCATCCCAGGCTGGTCCTGATAGGCAGGGTCGGAAGCCTGCTTCATAACTGTTAAAAACACACACACATTTAAAAAATAGAAAAAATTTATACTCTTCGTGTGCAACTTAGCATTTGGTAAAAATTCCAGACAATGGAGCACACAGTCCCGTTTTGAATGTGCGCTATATATATATATATAAATGCAATTATTTTTATTATTATATTATAACATCGTTATTTGACTTACCGAGATCCCATGTCCAACTTGTCCACTTCCCTCTCTTCCTCCAGTTCTTTGATCTTCCGGTCTCTTTCCCGTAACTGTTTCTCGTACGACTAGACGAGCAGAGCAAACAAAAACAACGATATGTGAGGCAGCGTGGTGAAATCAGACGCTCGTCCAAATAATCAAACTGAAGAAACTAGCATTTTTTCGGAGGTTTGTGAATTTTTATTGAATTTTAAAAAATGGCTTAACACCTTTCATGCTCATTAAAAAACACATTTCTGTGTGGATTTTTATTGAAAGTCGTTGATTAAAGGCACAAAAAAAAAGTAAAATTTTATTTTACACAGACCCTCAAGTTAAGGAAATAACTTATCTTTGGCGGCCTATTTCTCACTTATTTTACCTCTGAAACCAGGTGAACCCCCATCTCCTTCATTTGCAAATATCTCCACTTGTATTTAAGATAAATGAATATTTTTTTCATCCAAAGCAAGCCAAGTGAACAAGCTTTAAGATGAGACCAATAACTGAACATGCCCAAAAATTGATGAGAGCCTGATTCCATCTTGTTTGTAACAAAATTGTCAAGATTTGACCTCCACTTCCAAGACTCTGCCCTCAAGTTGCTGCTACTACAAATCTAACAGTGTACACAAGACCCTAAAAACAACAATAGTAGTTTTCCAGTTTCAGATGATGACCAATGCATGATCTGCAGAAGAAATTCTTCTGCAAAATGGAAGAAATAAAGGTGTACAAAATTAATAATATTACATTTTAACTCTTTAAACCCCATCGGACGATCCCAGTGTTCGATACAAGTGACAATTGTTTCATTTCATTTAGAGCTGATTTTTTGCTAGTTTTCGGAACAATTATCAAACCAAGTTTTTTAGTAATGACTAAGCTGAGTGACTGACAGTCAGTGAGAACGACTTACCCTCTGTACTGAGTGACAGTTAGTAAGAATGACTTACCCTCTGTACTGAGTGACTGTCAGTGAGAATGACTTACCCTCTGTACTGAGTGACAGAGAGAGCGACTTACCCTCTGTACTGAGTGACTGTCAGTGAGAACGACTTACCCTCAGGATCCCTCGGTACTGACTGCTGTATGAGGCCACAGACTCCTCTCCCCGCGACCTCCCTCTTGACTCCACACTGACAGGACAGAAAGAAAATGAAAAAAAAAAAAAAAATGGAGTCAGTTTACAGGCTGAAAGAAAGAAGAAAATAAAAGAAAGAAAAAAATGAAGAAAATTAATAATGGAGTCTGTTTACTCACTAAAAGAAAAAAAATGTGAAGCACGCTGAAAAAATGAGTTACTTTTTTAGATTCGAGGACCCTGGAAATAGATACATCACAGATATAGGTGAAGTTTTTCCAATTTATAAGTCTGAAATAATACAAGACATTAAAAAAAATCTACAAATTTGACCCTAAAGTTGAATTTTGGCCAAAATCTGCGTTTGTTGATTGCTAGAGGCAACTCGTTTTGTCAGCACACCTTACAAATGTGAGTCAGCGTGGTGGAATCAGGCTCTCGTCAAAATAATCAAAGTGAAGAAACTTGCATTTTTTTGCAGGTTTGTGAATTTGTATCAAAATTTTGTTTTTTGACTCAACACCTTTCATGTCCATTAAAGAACTCATTTCTGTGTGGATTTTTCTGAAAAACGTTGATTAAAGGCTCAAAAAATGTAAATTTTCTGTTACCACGGATTCTTAAGCTAAGGAAATAACTAATCTTTGGCGGCCATTTTCTCACCAGATTTACCTCTGAAAACAGGTGACCCCCACCTCCTTCATTCACAAATATCTCGACTTGTATTCAAGATAAATGAATATTTTTTTCAACCAAATAAAGATAAGTGAACAAGCTTTAAGATGATACCAATAACTCTACATGCCCAAAAATAGACGAGAGCCTGATTCCACCACGCTGTCTCACAAATAGAGATGGAGTTAATCCATACAGAACCTACTTCGGATCATGTGCTAGATATATGAACATAACAAAACAAAATAAAAACATTAAGTGGCTCCAGATAAAAATAAAGCAAACTACGATGTAAAAATATCAATATTTCGATATGATATCATTCTTAAAGGTAGTGGTGGGCATATCGAAATCCAAATATTGATATTTTTACACATATGTGGAGCGTGCTGACAAAATGAGTTGTTTCTCGGATTCGAGCCTTAAGGAAATAGATACATCAAGCTTATAGGTGACGTTTTTACAATTTATAAGAATGAAATAATAAAACACAGGTTATAGTTAAAGAATATGGCATCTATAGATATTCTACAAATTTGACTCTAGTGTCGATTTTTGGCCAATATCTCCATTTGTGAATTGCGAGAAGTAACTCATTTTGTCAGCACGCCTCACATATAGATATCGTATTGAAGCAGTGAGAAAACATTTATTTTTTTATATGGCCACCACTCAGCACCAAATTTCTAGGAATTAACAGACTGATTTTATCTTTTCCCTCACAATTAAACACAAACATTTTTTAAGCTATAACTAACAAAAATAATAATTCTTACAGCAATAAAAAAAAAAAAATAATTTGGAAATATCGACCAGACTCAATAATTATCGATATATCGATATATTTGATGACGAGGTTCAATTTATTGATAATATTTTTGTAATATAGAAAAATATTTCTTGTGAAAAAATATCGATATTGTATCGAATTTGACATTGCTGATATTGGCCATCACTACTTTATAGTGTAACTCAGTCTTTCAGTATATACCCCTTTTTCTATCTGTGGATCAGTTATCTAATTTTGGAAAACATTTTCAATTTAGTCATCAAAATTAATTTTGTGCTTTCTGAAAGGGCTTGGGGGGGGGGGGGGGGGAGGGGGAGGGGGTAGGGGGAAGGTTAATGATGATGTTAAGCTTTAACTCACTTAAGCCTGAGCAATGTTTCACCAAACAACCATTGCAGCCTGACAGTTTTGGGGTATACTGAATCGTTAACCAGAAAAAGACCGTGAAAGCTGTCATAATCTTTAAAAAGCAACAGAAGAGAGAAAGAAATGCTCTCACAGAAAAAGAAAACTGCATCTCATAATGTGTCCAAATAGTTTTTATTTTGCCAATATTTTGAAAAGGCAATGACGTGTTTGGGAAGTTGAGATTGTTTCAGAATGCTCACAGGTCTGCTGGGGTAATAGTATAGATAGTGAAGAGCATAGATCTTGCTGTCGAGCGGGGATTTGCGCTATACAAATGTGAGGTGTGCTGACAAAATGAGTTACTTCTCGCTGTCCCAGAATGGACATATCGGCCGAAAATCGACACTGCGGTCAGATTTATAGATTTCTAATTGATACCATTTTGTTCAAGTCTACCATGTCTTTTATTCTTCCATACTTACAAATGGTACAAACTTCACCTATAAAGTTGATGTATCAAGTTCCATAAGGCTAAAATCGGAGAAGTAACTCATTTTGTCAGCACATCTCACAAATGCTTTCTATTATTATAACAGAGACAACATGACATACCCGCTGGTGTCCAGCTGTTTCTGAAGGTCATAGATCTGACATTCGTAGGCGTCAATGACGTCCAGAAGTCTGGGGACAAAATGGACAGGTTGGTGTCAACAGAGAAGTCCAAATGGGGAACGGAGAAGTTTGGTTCATTGGTGTGTATATTTGTTTGGTTAAAGAGGAAAATCTCCTCATTTTTTAATGAAACTGAACAAGGGTCCAAAAACTTTACACTTGATTTTCTCAAAACAGCATTTTTTTGGGATAGCCCCCTTGTGCTTAAAAGTGACCAATTATTATGACTGCCTATGGTAGCAATCAACTACAATAACTATCCACTGAGGTATTTCGACAACAGACGACGACCTACTTCTGGTCCACGGCCGAGTGTGCCCGCGACGTTCTTTTCTTGAACTCCATGAACACCTGGTTCTGTCGTTTTGTCCGACGCTCGTCCTGACCGGAGCAAACAAAACAAAACAAAACATGATTACTACTGTTAGGTCCAAGACTCTAGCAAAAGTACATCATATGTACGTCACACATACATATAACATATATGTCACAATTAGGGAGGGATGATCCTGCTATCGTAAAAATCCGCATCGCTGTTTAAGCCGCAGCATTCAGGCTAGGGAAAAAAGTCGCGGCTCATTGCCTGAACTTCCCAGAACTACTTCTGTCTGTCATCCACACCTCTCAACTCAAAATGCCTCTCAACCCCCCCCCCTCCCGCCCCCCAAAAAACAACAACAACAAAACAACCAAATAAACAAATAAACAAACCTCCATCGACAAGGTGTGAAGTTCTCGCCGGAGACGGTCTGCCTCTTTCTCTTGCTCCTCAACTTTTGCCTCGAGCTGCCGACACCGCTGGTTAATGGCCGACTTTGTGTTGCGCAGACGCTCGCCTTCATCCGCGTAGGCTGACGACGACCTTGACTGTTCATCTTCTAGCTCCTGGGAGTTGATTTGGTAAAAAAATAATTAAACAAATTACATTTTTATAGATCCCAGAACGGCAGTTTGGTTTACAATAGCAGATATACATACATTGACGAATAAATCAGCCCATATACACATTTAGAGAGTACGTTGGTCTTTCTGCTCAGATGTCGTAGGCTCTACCTCTCAGCCCCAGCCGGTCTGCCCTGACAAGCAGGGTCAAAACTCCTAAATGATTTAAATTGTGAAAGAAAAGGGGCTTAAAACACTGGCTTAAAAAAAATGAGCAAACATGATAAAAAAAAACCCAGTGATAAATGAGGTTAGTTTGAATAAAGTGGTGCAGCAAAAAACCACTCCCAATAAACAAAAACCGTCCCCAAAAAACCAAAAAAACAACAACAAATAACCGAAAAAAGGCACCGACCTGGACTCGAGCCCGCGAGCACTCTAGCATGACCTTGATGTCCTTGGCCTTGGTGCTGGCTGTTTCAGCCTCCGAGGCCAGCTCCGACACCTCTTCCCTGAAAAACACACATGGTTTTGTTTTTAAAAAAAATATTTTGTTTTAAAGTTGACACAATTGAGTTGACACGTCTCATTACACATTCCTTATAGTGTGCGCAATCATCGTATATTATTAGGTCGCTTTTAAGGACAAGCGGGCTAACCCAGATTTCGGGGGTTTCCAAAAATCTTGACTTACACCAAAAGTGGGCATATCCCTACCTATAGGAGAAGTTTGGTTTCATTGCTGTGTATATTTGTTTAGTTATAGAGAAAACTCTCCTTGTCTTTTAAAGAAACTGAACAAGGGGCGGCTTTGATTTTCTCAAAACAGAATTTTTCAGGATAGCCCCCTTGTGCTCACAAGCGACCGTTTGTAGCGTGCACAATCATCACATATTACCTGTAATATGCGTAATCATTGGGGGCATAAAAACAACAACGTTTTAAAAATAAGTGATGAATCACCATGAGCTATAGCATAGCATATGGCAACAAAATACATCACATAATCATTTCTATAATTTCTGAACTATCTTCCGCTTTTGCCAAATTGTATAGGTTTAAAGTTCTCAACACTAAAAGACACACAACCTCTGAACTAAATGTCCAACTCTGATAGAAGGCGTTTTAGGACATTTGGTTATAGTTTTAATAAAAATAAAGCACATCTATTCGATAGCAGCCATTTAATGCTGGGAAAGAACTCGAAAGACAGACAGAAACAAGAGCAAAGTGAAGGAATTATGTGACCAGCTGGTGACGACCTCCAAACACCAATTGAAGACATGTTTGTCAATGACAGAAAGAAGAAAAGAAACACCAAAAAGAGGCAAAAGCAGTTCTTGTTCTTGTTTCAGGAAGCGACATCCCTGCACTCCGGACATGTCCATTGATGCTCCGTTGCTCTCTCCAAAATGTTGCCCCGGGTCCTTCTACTGATTGTGCCCGTGCACATCTGGTTGAACGTTCTTCTGTTCTTTCCTGCAAGGATGCCAAATTTTCCGCTTCCTTTTTTTATTCCCAAAAGCATCATCCTCTCCACGGCAGTACTGGCCTCTAACTCCCTATCCTCCTCCTCAATCAGCTGGCGAGAGAGACATTTCAGGATCACGACCCTATCTGGTTGAACCGTATTGTCAACTAAGGTGGCCTCACCAGCCAATCTGTCGGCCTTTTCATTTCCTCCAACACCTGCATGGCCAGGGCAGAAAATCCATGTGAGCGATCGTATAGGCGTTGGTTCGATAGCAGAAGAGGAAGAAGAAAACAAAAGCAACTTTACAAATTAAAGTCCAGTAGAAGTTGGTGGTACAACCATAACAACAACAATAACAACAACAAAAACATTAGCAATGACAACCATAACAACAACAATAATAACAACAACTACATTAACAATGCAATAACATCAACAACAACAACAATGACAACAATAACAACAACAATAATAATAACAACAATAATAACATCAACAACAACGACAACAATAAACTACAACAACAATAACAATGACATCTTTGTCCCCTGTGGCCACGCACGACTACGTAACAGCGATATATGTAACAGCGACCTACATAACAGTAACAGCAACCTACTTGAGCCGGCTGTTGGTCTGCACCAGATCCTGCACCATGCTGTCCTTCCTGTCCACCTCCGTGATCAGAGACATCATCGACGCCCGCAGAGACTGGCTTGACTCAAGGTCCATGCACAGGTAGCGACCTGTAGACACGGGTGGTCGGCTGTGTTTTAGTTTAGTTTTAGTAAGGTAATACGGTTTTGTGGCACTTAGTCTTAGCAAAGAGTCGACATAATAAGAGGGGCCACTTCTCTCTTTGAGCCAATTAAAAAAGTGTCCTCAAAATTCGGTGGCGCCCTCTTCACAAATGCGAACCCTTTGCGAACAGAGTTACCCTACTTGAGTTTAAAAAATCAAAGTGAAACTAGCAAGTTTTTGAATAAATTTCGGAAGAACGCTTTTAAAAAAATTGTTACGCTGACCAAAAACCTCTTCCGGAGGAAAGGGTGATTGTTTTCTTCGTTTAATTTGACTTTAGAATGAAAGGCGAGAGGTCATTAAAATTTTTTTTAAACCCTAAAACTCTGCACTGAACGAACCCGAACTGCTGATGAACAGCAGTCGATCTGCGCACGCAAGGAGGTGCTATTCCTATTCTTCTTCTGGAAAAACGTAAGAGAGCTTCAAAACAGACTGCAGCGCCATCTGAAGCAAAGAGCGAACTTCCTGCGGACACTTTTTTGGCTGAGTGGCCCATCTTGTTATTTACTATCTTTGGTCTTAGTAAGGTTTTATGGCGTTTGCAACTGCATAAAGTCATATGAGTGCCAAGGGGTGGATGTCAGCAGAGAAGTCCAAACGGGGAATCAGGCTTACTCTGCTCACCTCTCTAGCTTCAACAGCACAAAGTCTGCTTTGACTATCAAGGCACCCCGGAAATAGCGGGTCACAAGAGAGTGACAAACATACAAAAAAAGTAGAGGAAAAATGATGATAGCAAGGACGAGGAAAGAAAAAGCAGCAGTTCCTCCTATGTTGTTTCAGCACAGTATGAGCATGACATTGATAAATCAGCCCATTTACAATTCTATTGTGCATAAGAACATGTTACTATCCCCCCTTTGGGAATGGCCTAAAGAAACATCAGTCAGTAGCACTGCCCTTGTGCGGGGGGGGGGGGGGGGGGGTGGGTATGAAACTCTCACAAACTAGAACCACAACTTGTCCTGGATTGAACGATACATTTATCCATGAATTCAGTGTGCGACTTAAATATGCACTGAAGTGGGAAAGTTTGATTTTTGAGAATAAATCACCCTAAAAACTATGTAAGCTTCTTTAACCAAACTCAAAAGTCATGAATTTTAAACAAGAATAACTTACCAATCATTTCTTTTAAGTTTCAAAATGTTAGAAATCAGCTCATATAAAGACAGATACACATAGTCAATCAATGAAAGTGTATTGAATAAAACAGAAATTAATACAAATGAAATGGGATGATGAGATTAGATCAGGTATAAAACACAAAAAGAAATTTTCTCACAAAAACTGCACTGAACAGGATTTAGATGAAGCAAATCTCACTCACAAGGTCTCCCTTAAAATTTAAGACATATGTGAAGCAGCGTGGCGGAATCAGGCTCTCGTCAATTTTTGGGCATGTAGAGTTATTGGTATCATCTTAAAGCTTGTTCACTTGTCTTTATTTGGATGAAAAAGTATCCATTTATCTTGAAGACAAGTCGAGATATATACGAAAGTGGGTGGTGGGGGTCACGTGTTTTCAGAGGTAAAATTTGTGAGAAAATGGCCGCCAAAGGTTAGTCATTTCCTTAGCTTAACAGTCCGTGGTAACTGAAAATTTACATTTTCTTTGTCTTTAGTCAACGTTTTTCAGAAAAATCGACACAGAAATGAGTTCTTTAAAGGGCATGAAAGGTGTTGAGCCAAAAACCAAAAATTAATAAAAATTCACAAACCTGCGGAAAAATGCAAGTTTCTTCCCTTTGATTATTTTGACGAGAGCCTGATTCCACCACGCTGCCTCACATATGTGAAGCACTGTGGTGAAATCAGGCGCTCGTCAAAATAATGAAATCAAAGAAATTAGTATTTTTGTGGTTGTTGGCCAATTGTTTTCCTAATTTTCTTCTTTTGGTCCAACACTTTTTACATCCATTTAAAACATTTCCGGGTGGATTTTACTGAAAAACATTGATTAAAAGCACAAAAATTGTACATTTTCAGTTTCCAGTGACTCTCAAGCTATGGAAATTACCAAACTTTGGTGGCTATTTTCTCACGAATTTAACCTCCCTGAAACCAGGTGACCCTGACCTCCTTCAATCGCAAATATTTCGACTTTTATTCAACATAGATGAATATTTTTTTATCACCAAAAGCAAGGTAAATAAACAGGCTTTAAGATGATACCAATAACCCCATATGCCCCAAATTTGACAAGCGCCTGATTCCACCACGTATTATTATTAAGAGTTTCAGTACAAAAGTGCAGTCATTGATTCAACAGTTTCATCTCACCAGAATCCAGCTTCACATCCTGTGACGGCAACACTCTGATGGAAGACAATCCACTGCGAAGCATCTTTCTGTTGACATTTATCCACTCCCTCACCTCTTCCTGAAGTGAACATTTATAGAAGAAAAAAAATATATTACCATGTACGCAAGAGAAGGAGGAAGACAATAAAAGGATAGAAAGGGAAACAAAATTTTAAAGGAGGAGGAAAAAGTAGGTATCTTCTTAAATCTCTTCTTTCAAGCCAAATTAATGGAAGAAACATACCCCCCCCCCCCTTCCAATAGGGGGGACGTTAAAGGGGGGACATTAACCATGTTCTGTTGCACAGCAGAATTATTATTGTAAATGATACTAAATGGGCTGATTCATCCTAAATGGGCCAGAATTGCAACAGGGAACTGCTGATATTCTTTCCTCATCCTCACTGTCGTCAATTTCCTCTACTTCTTTTGTATGTTTGTCACTCTTTTGTGACCCGATATTTCCGGGGTGCCTTGATAGTCGAAGCAGACTTTGTGCTGTTGAAGCTAGAGAGGTGAGCAGGATAGGCTAACCCTGATTCCCTGCAAGGACTTCTCTGTTGACATTTACCCCTTGGCGCTCATATGACCTTACGCAGTTGCGAGTGTCGTAAAACCTTACTAAAAGAAGAAAAATAGCATTACAGTGTACGCAACCTGGTGCCGGGTGGTCAGAAAGTAGAAAGGCAATGATATGTGAGCGTGCCTGGTGAAAGGGACCACAAGATGCATTTGCTCGAACCGAGATATCAGGCTTCAAAGGTCAAAAATAGAATTTTTTGACAAAAACTAAGTTCCATTAAAAATGGATTCTTTAACAATTAATATATCGATATTTACAAGGACTTGAGTTTCTTGTACTTTAAAAACGATGTATATTGCATAATTCCCAAAAATGCATGATGAAAAAATTCGTTTTCCGAGTACACACTGCAGATGGTTTCTCTTGTCCATTCAAAAAGTCAACCCAGTCACATTGCCACCAACATTTAGGTAATTTTATTTTCTCTCTAGAGGCAGGTGCTGCACATGAAACATGAATATCTTGAACATGTAAACACAGCGAATCTTTGCGCATCGTCCATATCTTTTTGCCATTTTGGAGAGCAAACTTGTATCACATTTTTCTGCCCTGCGCAACCTAGATCTATTTCTTGAAAACTCTTGCTCAAGGTGGTGGTGAATTTGTTTTGAAAACGTAGGCCTATTATAAACACTTTATAGCTGTTCTTTCATCTTAAATGCTTTTTAAAGTTGGTTTGTGAGTAGCGAATATGTTGTCTGTCAGGTCGTCCCGAAGCGTAGATTTATCTATTTGAAGCAGAGAAACAAATAGAAACTCTAAAGCCGCTTTTCTCAAAACTTTGTTTCTGTAGGCCTACCTTGCCCTACAAAATGACCCACCATATTCTCAAAAACTACTGAAGATATCTTTAAAATTAAAAAATCATATTGTTCAGAAATCCCCCCGGGATTCTTCAAAATGAGTCATGTGGTCTCTTTCACCAAGCACGCTCACATATTATGTTTTATCATCTCAATGAGAGGATGGCACATGAAAAGATGTAGCTCTTTTTCAAGGTAGAATAATCTAGTAATGCAGTAGTTTTCATGTTGGTTGAATTACCTTAGCATCTTGTGGGAAATCTCCATCTGAGATGAAGTCTTCTCCTGATCCTTGATGTTGCTTGAAAACAGATTCACAAAAAGTCAATAATTTAGAGTTACACCTTGAGATCTAAAAACAAACCATGACATTACAAATCCCTGATTTTTTAAATCATGTGAATACTACTACTTATTGAGCCTTCTATCGAATTATAATTAGATCTAAAATCTAGATCTAGGTATAGTATTACTAAATAGATCTAGACACACAAATGAAAGACATTCATTATAATCAGCAGAAAAACTCCAAAACTGTTCAAAAGACCAGAAAAGAAAAAAGGTATAAAATGATCTAAATCAAAATATTAACTTTTGGAATTAGGGAGTGTATACAGACCCGGTAACCGGGAACAAAGTCACAAAATATACAGACCCGGTAGGGGAACTCTTTTGTGATTTCGGAGAGTTATAGCGCCCTCTTGGCTCAGGGTTGACCTAGGTTCTTCTAGACGTTTATGGCCTAGGTCTAGATCTAGATATAGGCAGACAGACATAAATCTTTGATCTAGTTTCGCGGCTAGCCTAGATCTAGATCGAGATCTAGATTGCGGATGTCTTTTTGATGAACGATCATTTTTCCTCCGTTTTGGAGTAGGAGGAATCGCAATTTGAAGAAAAGAACAATGTCATAATTTCAATCGAGCAGCCACCCTATCTATTATTCTATTACTCTGCCTCTCTCTCTCTCTCTCTCTCTCTCTCTCTCTCTCTCTCTCTCTCTTTCTCCTCTGTGTATCGCTCTCCTTTTCTTTTTCTTTGTTTGTCTCTGTCTTTCTTTGTCCCCACCTTTTTTCCACTCTATCTTTCTCTCGTTCCCCCCTGCCAACTGGGGCATTTCATACATTTTGCTAGCACCTCTCTCTCTCTCTCTCTCACACACACACACACACACACACACACACACACACACACACACACTAGATTTCTACCGGGTCTGGGCGCTGAAACTTTCCGAAATCACAAAAGAGTTCCCCTACCGGGTCTGTATACTTTGAGACTTTGTTCCCGGTTACCGGGTCTGTATACACTTCGTTGGAATTAAAGCAAGAGCCTGGTGGTTGATCTTAGCTAAACAAATAAAAAGTTTGACCCTACTCATAAGATCTGGCTAAATATTGGGAGCGTTGAGAGTCGATAATACAATCAAATTTAGATCTAGATGTAGCCTTTTAGCCTTAGTCTTAGCCTGCAGATTAGCAAGCACGAACAAGTTTTCTCCACTTTGGCAAGATAAGTTAGAGCTTCTTACAACATTTTAACCGAAGAAAAAGTAATGCAATCCCCCTAAAATAGTAGTATCATTTACCATTACCAAATTCAAAAGTATAATTAGAGGTTATAGAAAGTTTAGGAGCAAAACCCACGCACGTACCCCTCGAAAACGATTTTGCCCGGTGTCAGCCATCTTGTAAACAACTTTCAAGAAAGACAACAACCATCAACCAATCAGTCTTGGTCAGTGTAAAAAATCAAAATACTTAGAGGGGACCAGGGAAACAACGGAACAATTGATTGTATCTTTTTTCAATTTCTCAATCGCCTCAAAAGTTATTGGGTTTTTTATTCGGAAAACATATAGATCTAGATCTAAGTTTAATTAATCTTTGGCAATATTTGCCACGATATTCATCCTTTTTTTCAGTAATTGAATTTACTTACAACTGTTAAAAGTCATTGTTACGAGCAGTAGGGGCGTAGTGTGGGGTAGGCCAAGAGGTTACCAATAAGCTACTTGCGATTTTTTAGGTCAGTGTTTTATGACACTCGCAACTGCATAAAGCCATATGAGCGTGTGGAACACTTTTAACATTTCATTTGGTAGGAATATTTGAATTTTGCCCTCATGGTGACCGAAGCCTACTCTTATCGATTTTGGGCTACCAAGGGATCTCTAACGTGCGTAACTTGCAAAGGGGACCTCCTAGATTTTTCTCCCGTTATCTGAGAAGGCTTGGTGTAGATCTTACCCACCATAAGATAAGGGGTGTGACTAAAAGACAGCAGTAAGAAGGAGCCAATTTGGAGTAGCAGAAGAGAGAGAGAGAGAGAGAGAGAGAGAGAGAGAGAGAGAGAGAGGG
>NW_004797672.1:516353-517679 GCF_000002075.1 Aplysia californica
GGGGAGGGGTGGGTGGGTTCAGAAAAAGACATAACAAAATGTGGAGTTGGTTTACCTTTCCTTTCCGCTGCAAACTTTTGCAGGTAGAATCGAGAAAGTGTTATCATTTATTAATCACGCTCAGATCTATTTAGAAGTATAATTATTTATCAGCATGCTTGCTATTAACGATGCTCATCTCCATACAGAAAGCTGTCTACTAATAAATAATCTCTGCGATGTTCAGCAGCTGAATTGCATTTCAGAATAATATTTTCAGACGCAATTACACGTAAATGCTTAGCCCTGCGCATTTTAATTATTTCAAACACCTCAATACCAAATTTAATTTGATACGCAACGCAGGCAAGGGATTTCAAAACAGGATTTTTGAAAATGGTTTGGGATTATTTTTCTGAAGAAAACAGGGGAGAAACATAGAAACCTATGTGAGGCAGCGTGGTGGAATCAGGCTGTCGTCAATTTTTGGACATGTAGAGTTATTGGTATCATCTTAAAGTTTGTTCACTTGTCTTTATTTCGATGAAAAAAATATCCATTTATCTTCTATACAAGTCGAGATATTTTTGAAAGAAGGAGGAAGGGGTCACCTGTTTTCAGAGATAAAATTAATGTGAAAATGGCCGCCAAAGACTAGTTATTTCCTCAGCCTAAAAGTCCGTGGTAACTGAAAATTTACCTTTCTTTGCCTTTATTCAACGCTTTTCAGAAAAATCAACTCAGAAATGAGTTCTTAAATGGGCATGAAAGGTGTTGAGCCCAAAAAAAAATTGATTAAAATTCACAAACTGCGGAAAAATGCAAGTTTCTTCATTTTGATTATTTTGACGAGAGCCTGATTCCACCACGCTGCCTCACATATATTGAAGGAGCGGGGAGATAAAGAAAATGGATTTCGTTTTATAGGAAAGTAGGAGCAAACCACACCAGAGCACGTCCCGCCAAATACACACATTTATTAGAGGTATATTTCCACGTTTAAGTGTATCGGTTTAACCCCCTTATCTTAACTTTTATGTTATTTAAAAAGCAGGACACTCAAATTTAACGTCCGTCTCCGATAAGTTCAAGCCAAGTGGGTTGAGAGCCTAAAGAAGCTATACAAAATGATCCGACAAGTTCTAGATCGCCCAGTCTGGGATTCAAACCAGAGCCATCTGCAGCTGCATAATCCAACATGTTACCATTACTGAACTAACGAAGCACCCATAATTTCTACCTGTTTTGCCCATGTCTTGGCATCTGCCGGGAGAAGTTGATTAACCTTGCTGTTTCGTTTGAAGACTCAATAGTTTATCCATTCAGGTCAGTGAAAAGGGACCCACC
>NW_004797672.1:518503-519905 GCF_000002075.1 Aplysia californica
CACACACACACACACACACACACACACACACACACACACACACACACACACACACACACTCATAGTTATATTATATTGGCTAGTATAAACATAGCCCAAAATAAATTCATTTATTTATCGATTTCTCTGGTTCTCTTCTTTTATCTACTCTTGTCTGTCTGTCTGTCTGTCTGTCAGTCTGTCTGTCTGTCTGTCTGTCTGTCTGAGTATACGTAAACAAATGCATGAGATAAGACAAGTGACAAACATAAATTCGAAAACAAAATAACAGCAGATGACAAGAACGCAATAATGTCGAACCAGGGAAAACGTTTATTTATTTATTTATTTTTAAAAATCTTTCTAAGAATGTGTAATTATTTCTGCTGCTGACTTCCTGTCAGTCAGTTCTCGGATTGTAACCCAATGGAAATAGACAGACACATACAATTTACTACACGTGGAGTTTGTTCAATTTATAAAAATATGAAATTACAACAGATAAGTGACACTTAAAGAGAATGGCATTAAGGTCGCTTCTAAGGACAAGTAGGCTAACCCGGATTTCGGGGGTTTCCAGAAATCTTGATCTACACCAAAAAATGGGTATTGCCCTACCTATAGGAGACGTTTGGTTTCATTGGTGTGTGTATTTGTTTGGTTGTAGAGAAAACTCTTCTTGTCTTTTAAAGAAACTGAACAAGGGTCCAAAAACTTTACCTTCGATTTTCTCAAAACAGCATTTTTCGGGATAGATCCCTTGTGCTTTAAAGAGACCAATTGAAAGTCTACAAATTTGATTCTAGTGTTAGTTTTGTCCTATATCTCCCTTTGTGGACTTTGAGAAGCAACTCATTTCGTCTGCTCGTCCAATTGACAAAGCCAAGGATTCGATAAGAAGGTTCAATGGATTTGGCAACAGGGATTCCGTTTCAGCACAAAGACCTCAGCATAATGTGAGGCACCGTGGTGGAATCAGGCTCTCGTCAAAATAATCAAAGTGAAGAAACTTGCATTTTCCTCATGTTTGTGAATTTTTATCAAATTTTTGTTTTTGGGCTCAACACCTTTCATGCCCATTAAAGAACTAATTCCTGTGTGGATTTTTCTGAAGAACGTTGATTAAAAGAACAAAAAAATGCAAATTTTCTGTTACCACCGACTCTTAAGTTAAGGAAATAACTAATCTTTGGAGGCCATTTTCTCACTAATTTGACCTCTGAAAACAGGTGACCCCCACATTCTTCATTCGCAAATATCTCGACTTATATTCAAGATAAATGCATGTTTTTTCCATCCAAATATAGACAAGTGAACAAGCTGTAAGATGATACCAATAACTCTACATGCCCCAAAATTGACGAGAGCCTGATTCCACCATGCTGCCTCTTATATACATGTTTGTATGTACATATTTTACACA
>NW_004797672.1:521243-523330 GCF_000002075.1 Aplysia californica
GTCAAGCTTTCTGTCACTCCGAATACATCCATAGCGGGTGAAGTGTATCATCATCTCCAGACTTGTCTCTGGCTGGTCACGTGGTGTCTGGTGCCCCGCCCCGTGCACCACCACGCGACAGAAGCGACCAGTCCTCGAGTAGTATCCCTTCAGAGCTCCGCCCCCTCCAGGCTTAGACCCCGCCCCCTCCCCCCGCCACAAAGAGCGGCCGGTGGCGTTGTACTGAGCCTGCAGGGACCAGGGAAGAACAAGGAGGGCAGACTCCACCATGACAGAGCTCACCACTACGTCATAGTCCCCCGTGTACACCAGCACTTTGTAGTTGTCCATCAACGTCGCCATCTTGAGTGACGTGGTCTCCAGAAGCTCCGCCCCGAACCGGTTGTACAAAGCCACGTTGAGCAGAGTGTAGTACTGCCCTGACCCGGCATGCACCGCGCTCCTCACCTCACGTGACCTCATTACCAGCTCGACAAAGGGCAACCCCAGACCTTCCTCTGTGACGTAATTATCGTTGCTGCCAAGCCCCGAGTCGGGAAACACTTCGTTCATGATCTCCGTCGTGGGCATAGATTTGACCTTCCCCTGTCGAAAACTCTCCGTGATTTGTCGCACGCTCTCTTTGCCGTCCATCATGGACGCGTGGGAGAACGCGCCGAGCGCGTACAGATATTCCGGAAACGCCAGACTTTCTGTTGGTGGATCGAAGTAAGGCCCTCCCAAATAGATGCCCGTCAGAGGCATGTCCGTCAGTTTCCGAAGTCTGTGTTCGTGGATGAGATGGGCGAGGGTAGGGACATACTTCCCAGCGTAAGACTGGCCGCCTATGTAAAAATCTCTTTTCAAATATTCGGGAAACATGCGGAAAAACTGTTCCATAAAAGAATAGAGCTCTCTGCCGTAGTCAGCCTGCAAGAAGCGATGTCCCTCCGTACCTGAGTCGGAGAAACTGTAGCCTGCCCCCACCGGGTTGTCCACGTAGAGCATAGAGAAGTTCCCCACCCACGTGTAAGGGTTGGCTCTCACGTCTGCTCTGCTCGGGTCAATCCCCAAGACCGGCCCGTTTTCCCACAGCAGTCCCAGCATGGACGAAAGCGTCGGACCTCCGTTCAGCCAAAGCAGAAGTGGTGCATCTCTCGTGGTAGGAGATGGAAAATGCCAGAAGAACATGTGGTTTCCGACGGTCTTGTTCACCGTGAAAAATCCCGCGTAGCTCCGCGGTAAGGTGATGTTCGGGAAAATCCCTTCTCCCTTAACGTGGCTCAACTTGCGCGCCGTGCTGATGTCACCGTTGTCAAGGTAAGGCGTCAGTAGCAACGGTTTATCGCCACCACCACCACCACCACCACCACATATGACGTATAGAGGAAGAACAGAAAGGAATGCGATCCGGACAGATAGCAGTGATGGCGTGGTCAACTCATCCATGGCGTCTGTTTCTTTCAAATCTCAGTTCTGGAGAAATAAAAATATTCAAAAAATTAATAATTATAAAAATGAAGGAATGGAGACTATACTCAATAGTTGCGTCTATTCGTACACGTGTCCATTTAAGCTCCAGTGTATATTCGTACACGTGTCCATTTAAGCTCCAGTGTATATTCGGACACGAGTCCATTTAAGCTCCCGTGTAGCCTATATTCGTAAATGTGTGTCCTTCTACCCTAGCATGAATGCGAGTACCGTGCATTGTGTGTGGGTCTTTTTTTCTTTTTGAGAATGACGTACATCTCTTTCTTTTTGGTCCAACGCATCTTTGCAGTTGGCATGAAATTGCATTCTATTTTTTCTATTTGTAGAATGATTTTAAAAAAATAATCGTGACAGATTCGCTTCTTAGCGTAAATGGACATCAAAGATAATACATAAAAAGATGGGCCACTCAGCCAAAAAAGTGTCCGCAGGAAGTTCGCTCTTTGCTTCAGATGGCGCTGCAGTCTGTTTTGAAGCTCTCTTTCGTTTTTCCAGAAGAAGAATAGGAATAGCACCTCCTTGCGTGCGCAGATCGACTGCTGTTCAATACTGTTCATCAGCAGTTCGGGTTCGTTCAGTGTGGAGTTTTAGTTTTTAAAAATTTTTAATGACCT
>NW_004797672.1:528758-531091 GCF_000002075.1 Aplysia californica
TTATTATTATTATTATTAGCTTGCAGTTAGGTGCTCTGGTGCGGTTCGCTCCTTCTTCTCTGTCAAACACCTAAAAGGGTGCTGACAAAATGAGTTACTTCTCCGATTCGAGAACTATGGAAATAGATACATCACGCTTATAGGTGACGTTTTTACTATTTATAAATTATGAAATAACCAAAGGCTTGTTGTACGTAAAGAATATGGCCTCCATATATACTCCATTCGTGGAATGCGAGAAATAACTCATTTGTGAGGCAGCGTGGCGGAATCAGGCTCTCGTCAATTTTTGAGCATGTAGAGTTATTGATATCATCTTAAAGCTTGTTCACTTGTCTTTATTTGGATTTTAAAAAATTCCATTTTTCTTAGATACAAGTCGTGATATTTGCGAAAGAAGGAGGTGGGGGTCACCTGTTTTCAGAGGTAAAATTAGTGAGAAAATGACCGCCAAAGATCAGTTATTTCCTTAGCTTAAGAGTCCGTGGTAACTGAAATATTACATTTTTGTGCCTTTAATCAAAGCTTTTCAACAACAACAACAAAAATCCACACACAGAAATGATTTCTTTAATGGGCATGAAAGGTGTTGAGCCAAAAACCAAAAATTTGATAAAAATTCACAAACCTGCGGAAAAATGCAAGTTTCTTCACTTTGATAATTTTGACGATAGCCTGATTCCACCACGCTTGATTTTTTTTTTAAAAGGTTGTGATCGGGTACATTGGATAGATGTCACGACCAAAAACTAATAAGAATGGTTGTTTTTTTACGTGCCATCTGAACATTTGGAGTTAAATCTTTTCTTATTGCGTAGTAAATTTTCTGCGGGTGAGATTTTCCCCATTTTTACCCATTTTGACCATACTGTTTTTCCTCTCCATTTTTGAAACCTACACCCATTTCCACCAAAGTTTTGAGCATCCGCTTCAATTAATTATGTTTCAAAGTCATAAAAAATGGGTTTTAAATTTTTTTTTGCAATTTTGGGTCGTGCTTTTAAATATTTTCTTCATTTTTTTCTAATATTTATTTTTACGACTTTAAATTACATCTTCTCTTTTATTTTTCATCTGAATATCTTCATTATTTCACACAAAGTACATCCGTAGGAGACATGTACTGAAATAGGGCCCTTTTTGAAGATACTCTAAGATTAAACTTACAATCGGTGTTTTTGTTGGGAATTTAAAGATTTTTTTGCTCTACATCTACGTACACATTTCCAGAGTCCGTAATTATTTTCTTAATCGTAACAATATTACAAATCTGGCGTTATTTGTTCATCACATAGGTGTTGTAGTTTGTACTTGCTAAAAATGAAGGTCAACAGACCAAATCCAAGAGAGAAGATAACTTTTGAAATTTGATGAAATTATCCAACATGGCGGATGTTTGCTTGGTTACCATGGTAACCATGTGCTTATAATAATAAATAATTCCTTGAATTAATTCTTTAAAGTCTGACTTATATGAATATATCATTTTTGCTACATATAGTCAAGGGTTGTGGATTTTAGAACATCCACCAGCAAATGGCAAAGCTCGGCTTGATACAGTCGAAACAGTCTAAGACGTCCACATTTTGTCCTCCTAGACGGATGAATGTCCTACAAAGTGTCCTTTTAAAGGAAAATAATCTTTAGTCCATTCCAAAGGGGGGGGGGGGGCATTAACACATTCTTATATACAGTAGAATTGTAAATGGGCTGATTTATCTATGGCATGCTCATAACTCTGCATGAACTTGAACAGGGAACTGCTGCTTTTTCTTTCCTAATCCTTACTATTGTCATTGTGTCCTCTATTTCTTTTGTGTATGTTTGTCACTCTCTTGTGACCCGCTATTTCCGCGGTGCCTTGATAGTCGAAGCAGACTTTGTGCTGTTGAAGCAAGAGAGGTGAGCAGAGTAAGCCTGATTCCCTGTAGATATAAGGACTTCTCTGTTGACATCCACCCCTTGGCGTTCATATGACCTTATGCAGTTGCGAGCGCCGTAAAACCTTACTATAACTAAATGGAAAATACGCAAAGGAGGAAAAGAGACGTGGCCGTCTGTACAGAATGACTGTCTTATGTAGGTGGCCGTTCGGGCAGGTTCGACTGTGGTTTGTACTGACCAGGGCTATGATCTCCTAACCCAACACGATCCGATTCGACGCTGCAGAACAGGTTCATTTGACCAGCACGCACTCTGCCTTAACGCACTGTGAGATGGATCTCTCCTTATCGGGGATCCTGCGCGGCGAGAGAGGTGGGGGGAGAGAGAGAGAGGGAGAGAGAGAGAGAGAGAGAGAGAAAGAGAGAGAGAGAGAGAGAGAGAGAAAGAGA
>NW_004797672.1:532959-540964 GCF_000002075.1 Aplysia californica
TGTGTGGGTGGGTGTGTGTGGGTGGGTGGGTGCGTGGGGGAGGGGGCACAACTTTCTTGGCCTCTCAGCACTGGTCAGAACTGGTCAATCGGTACAAAAGTAGCAGCCCAGCTTCCTAAAGATTTCTTTTGCATCGGCATGGACGTTAGTTTTAGTAGGTATTACGGCACTTGCAACACAATAAGGTCATCATATCAGTGCCGACGATTAGAGGTGTTACAAGAGAGTAAAAAACACTTTAAAAAGAAAGTGAAAAAAAGTGAAATGGTATAGGTTTAACGGCTCCTATCAGCACTATTAGGTTATTTAAGAGACGGCAAAAAAAGAAGGTGGAAAGATAAGGATGATAGATGTTCGATTGGAAAGAAGGGGCAAACCACACCAGAGCACCTGCCAACCGCACACATACACACACATGGACGTTAAACATTTACAACGTCTTTACGCTCGCCAACAAAATTAATTTACTAATGGGGTAGAACAAGACGTAAAAAAACCCCCAAAAACCCCCCCAAAAACCCCCCAAAAACCCCCCAAAAACCCCCCAAAAACCCCCAACCAGACACAAGTAATCAAGAAACAAAAAACCCAACAAGTTTTCTTTCCTTTTCACATTTAATGAAGCAGTAGGAATACAAACAATTTGAATTTCTTGATGTAAAAAAGAAATCCCTGATCAATGTCTTTTAATATTCTTATTGATTTTATTGCTGTTTTATGTACAGTTGTGGGAGCCAGGAGAAGTCACCGGAAGAGAGAGACATATGTCTGCTAGTTCGAGTGCTGGGTGGATAGGTTCCAGATTATTGAAAGCTAGGAATCGTAAGAATGGACTCCGAGCCCAATTTCTTAAGTTTCTAAAGATGTGATTTCTTCTGAACCAGAGGGTTACCTGGTCAGCTTCGAACATCTTCAGGATTTAGGATAACCTTGATTTCTGAACACTACGAAGTATCAACTTTTACTTTTAAAAAATAAATTCGAAAAAAAACCACAAACAAGAAAAAGATTTTAATGATTAAAGGAACTGGTGACCGTTGGTTAACGTAAATAAGAGTCGGAACTTTTTTTAGTACTATTAATCGTGAGAATCGGTTCCGGAATGGATTCTTTTCGTCCAGCTCTCCCCGGAATGTTGAATCTGTGGAGCGTTGTATGATGACTATGAATGTCCCTATCTCTGTCCAATCACGTTATTCCTGGCCGTCCTCTTACTTACTTACTACCCGTTACGCCATCTGGCATTTAGGGCAGCCACAAAGGATCTTCAGCTCTGTCTGTTTTGGGCCATCTTGGTCAACGTCCCCAACGAATGATTCCAGGACTTCATTTCAGACTCTACTGTGTGTCCCCAGGTCACTTTGGGTCTGCCCCTTTTGCGATTTTCTTCGGGTGTCCAGTGGAGGGCAGTCTTCACAATAGAGTCTGGTTTTCTTCTCAGAACATGCCCAATTCATCTCCATATTCTCCTTTTTATTATGGTGGTCATGTCCTCTTGCCTACATTTACGTAACAGATCTGAGTTGGAAGGCCGTCCTCTATTTCTTGTAAAAGTAAATGTTTTACACCCCAATGACACAATTTAGAACATTTATGAGGCGGTTTGGACCCTACCTGTCGGAGCCAACACGAGCTGAAAGGAATACAACGCCCCTGCAGAGAAGCTGAGATACTTCATAAAGATGTTCCTCACACGGGAATTGAACTCGGAGCGACTGTGTGCGATTGCGAAGAGCCTAACCGCTCACCACATTATCGGGCTTTGACCTTTGTTTAGCATTGCTGCCTCTGTATTTATTAGTAGGCCTACTATAACTGTGCACGCTGGGCAGAACTGTACGTTGGCTTACAGACATTCTTTTTACGAGTTCGTCCACATCCGAATAAACCGTACACCATCTGAAGTATTATGTTGTGGGGCACAAATGTGAGGCAGCGTGGTGGAATCAGGCTCTCGTCAAAATAATCAAAGTGAAGAAACGTGCCTTTTTCCGCAGGTTTGTGAATTTTTATCAAATTTTTGTTTTTTGGCTCAACACCTTTCATACCCATTAAAGAACTCATTTCTGTGTGAATTTTTCTGAAAAACGTTGATTAAACGCACAAAAAATGTAACTATCGGTTACTACGAACTCTTAAGCTAAGGAAATAACTAATCTTTGGCTGCCATTTTTTCACTACTCTTACCCCTGAAAACAGGTGAGCCACACCAACTTCTTTCGCAAATATCTCAACTAGTATTCAAGATAAATAGATATTTTTTCATCCAAATAAAGACAAGTGAACAAGCTTTAAGATGATACCAATAACTCTACATGACAAAAAATTGACGAGAGCCTGATTCCACCACGCTGCCTCACATATGTTAAACATGATAATTATCTGTCTGCGTTATATCTGTGAAAATTGAACATTCTGCTCCGATATTTGTTTCGTTCTCGAAGATCTCCGTCAAATAAAACAGGTTCATATAATTCTCACCATATGGACCATAATGTACAGAAGCTAGCTTTTCTTCGCGGAAATTACAAAAAGTATTTTTAAAAAGTAATAATAAAAAATGCTATTTCAGATGTTTCTTCTGGCTTGCACACATAATCATAATATTATGATTAATGCAATGCCTTTTAATTTTTGAAATCTGCTGTGAATCCAATCGGTTCCAGAACATCGAGTGCGTTTAGCCAGTTGCTCTTGATGATGAAAGGTTTGAAGAGATAGTTGGCACCCTTCATCCAGTCTGGATCTTCTGTGACCACGCCGTTTCTGTGGTCTTCAGTCGACTCGGCAGACCCCCCATTATTCCCGCTCCCGTTCTGTGCATTTGGCTCCCAGCTCTCTCTGTTGTCGCCATCTCCCTGGCTACCAGAGAAGGAGAACTCACTCCCCGCCACGACGCTGCTGTTTTCATTGTCGCTGTCTCCCCCTGCGTCCCCGTAATCGTCGCCGTCTTCTTCTTCTTCTTCTTCTTCTTCTTCTTCTTCTTCTTCTTCTTCTTCTTCAACATTGGTTACGTCATCCACGGGAAAGTTGTCGTCACCGATGTAATAGTGTTTGGGGATTTCGTCAAGGTAGGAAGGGATTGTCGGAGGAAGGGCGAAAAGTAGGTCAAGATCTAAATCTGGTGTGCTCAGCAGAGGGTCAGGCGGCGTTTCAGAAAAAGGATATTTTACGTCATAACGATCGTTGGTTAAAGTGACAGGATCAGAGGGAGTTTCAGAGAATGGATTTTTAACGCCATAACGAACGTGCGAAGAAGAGATAGGGTAATTCAAGACTCTGTTGGATTTTACCGAGTTCGTCTCCAGATATCTCATTATTGGCGACGTCCACGAGGATCTGATTTCGTTGTTGATGAGAGGTGACATCACAGCATCGTCCGGGTTCCCGCTAGGCCTGTCATGTGACCAGGGGAATGAGCCTGGGTACTGGCGTGGCATTTGGCGTGACATTTGGCGTGGCATTTGGCGTGGCATTTGGCGTTTCCCGGGGTACACATCTAAGTGATGGAGTGGCGTGTGACGCCTGTCGTGGTACACTTCAGAGGGTAGACGTGGCGCGTGACGCATACCGCGGTACATATCTAAGAGATGACGTGACATGTGACGTTTACCGCGGTGCACGTCTAAGAGATGACGTGACATGTGACGTTTACCGCGGTGCACGTCTAAGAGATGACGTGACATGTGACGTTTACCGCGGTGCACGTCTAAGTGGTGGATTGACATGTAACGTGTGCCTTGGTACCCGCTAGAGTGGTGGCGTGGCGTGTGACGTGACGTGTGACGTGACCCGTGGTACATATCTGAGAGGTGACGCGACAGCATCAAGGCCGGGAGCAGGTAGGGTTGACTCACGTGTCTCCTCACACGCCTGTGCCTGTCAGAACGTTCCCCCGACACGAGAGCTTCCTGCGTGGGCGTGAGGGGGACGGGGGCAGCCTGTGATGACCCCAATAACAGACCAGGACGTCTGACGTTTGACCCGGATGTCGTGCTGGTCGTCTGTGACACAGAGGCATCACTAGCATGGTCATTATACTTTGACCCCATCAAATAATTCAGCATATCCAAAATCTCCAAATTTAACTTTGTTTCGTTTTCCTTTAAGGCGCCTCTTGGAGGTAGTAAAGATTGTTTTAAGTCCGAGAATTTCTCAGGGTGTTCGTTGTTAAAATAATCTGTGCCTTGGTGTTCATCCTCGTGTGGTGTTTCAGCCTGATGTTTGCTATCGCTTCGTACCCCATCGCGGGACCTCTGAGCGTTTTGACCTATGACCTCTTTTGGCCTGAGAAAATAGGTCATTGGAACGCTTGCTTTTTCTAACTGCTTCGTAGTAGGCGGGGCTTCTATAGGTCTGGGCATCACTTGTGGTGTATGAGAGGGGTGGGTCTCTGACTCGTACAACGTCACGCCTCTTTCTCTTCTTCTCCTTCTTCCTAAAATATTAGTTTCTGATTTGTTCGACTCTTCGCTATTTTGATCTTCCTTTACTTTGTCGTTTTCATCTTTTTCTCCTCCCTCCTGGGTATCTGGTGTGTTCACTAGGACGGACACAATCTCCTTCAAGGATTCCCTGTAACGTTTGCGAAGGTTCTCCAAAGTTCTGCTGACTCGGCCTTCAGATTCCCCGCTGGAGGCTGTGACTCTCAAGCTGCGCTCTATGTTGCCGATTCTCTGTAAATGTTTCATCAGTGACTCAACGATTAGCTGGTAGTTGTCTTGTGTTACGATACGCTTCGCTAAATCATGAACCTGAAGCTTATTTGGAGGTTTTTCTGCTAGTGCTGGGGAGAGCAAATAATCTCTAAGATGTAAAACACCAGGGACATCCAACTGGAAGCGTTTGTCCCTGGGAGGGGGTCTGGGTGTGTCTGCTGTCTTGTCCACTTGTACCACGTCACGAGTCTTGTTCGATTCTTGCTGGTACGGAATTTGTTCACCGCTGTCTCGGTTCCGTTCCGATAATATATTTTGCTTCTGTGCGTTACCGTTTTCGTCTTGGTAGTTCTGATTCAACCGAATCTGTACCTCACGGATTCGATTCTCTTCTGTCCGGTTCTCACTGTGTGTAAATTGTTCTCTGTGGATCCCACTGTTTCCACTCTTTGTGTTTTCGATTACATTTATTGCCTCGTGTCTTTGAGAAGCCCCGCGCCTCATCCTCGATACCCGGTTATTTCTCCGATTGCTGTACCACCTGTGGGCGAGTTTCTTCAGGAGGTAACCGATGCTGCGTGCGCTGATGTTTTTCTTGGACCGGATTTTTTGTTCCAAAAGCCAATCTAGTAGGCTGCTGCTCCTTTTTGACCGGTTGACTTTTATTCCATTAAGATCAGTATCGGGTGATTTATCATCCTTATTCGACTCCACTTCTCCAAGATGACGTATCAGCTTAAGTGTTGGAAGTTTGGGGAGTCGAACAACTGGCCGGCACAATTTTCCGAACTTACAACCCGAATCTAGCATGGGTTCCCGGATTGTAGTCTCATGAGCAGGTGCGCCCTCTGACAAGTCAATGGGCGTGTTGTTCTCTTCTTGCGTCAAAGTGAAAGTCGCTTCCTTGCGAGGTTTCTTTTCGATTTGATCACGCTGAAAGGGTAAGTCATACCAGACGTAGGAGGAGCTTGTCGAGACGTCAAGTGATTGGTCCATCGATCGTGATTGCATTATGGGTTTTGCCGGTGACCTATTTAACAACACAGGCGTCCCCGTCCCCGTCTCCTTTGCACTTTTCCGATTATTCACCAATTCCTCTTTCCTCATGATGTGCCTGTCGTCATACCGCAAACCTTCCAGCCTCTCCGAGTTCTTCGCCAAGATCCCCCCGGGAAGCAACACTTTGTACGTCACACCGGAAGTTCCGCCTAGTCCACCGGAAGTTTGAGCAGATTTGTTGGCGGCAATGAGGTCCGCGAGAGTGAGGAGGTGAGGGCGGGGAGTAGACCTAGCAGCGGGTGTCCCCACCGACCGTTTCCCCACCGCGTGCCTTAATGGCTGATGGGATATCGTCTCCAGAACATCTCCCTGTCTCGCCCCCCGCTTTCTCCTCCGCAGTTCTCCGGAGCCCCCCGCATCTCTCTTCCAGAGGTTCCCGTTGTGGAAGTACGTACTCCGCCACGCGCACCCTCTCCCATTACCCTGGTGTTCAAAACCGCAGTCTAGCTCAAAGTGATCCACCTCTCCGCCTGTCGACTCAGATTTTGACAGACCTGATTTTTTATTCCCAGCGTTTCGTTTCGCGTCTGCAATAAGTGATCTCTGCTTTTTGTACTTCATGCTCACCATAAAGAAGGACATTCTTAGCAAAGCCTTTCCTAAATCTGACATAGTCTGGGGATCTTTTTGGATGAGGTGCCTGTGTTGTAGAAATCTCTTGCCTCTTACTCGCCGCTGAGACGTTGGTTTATCAGTGCCGCCAGTCCGTCTAGAGATCGCGTCTGGTGTCGTGTATGTCGAGGTAAACTTCCCCACCATCAGCTGTGGTCTCATCGTGCCGTAGACCCGAGGAACTCCGTCTGGGTAGGTCGGCAGGACGTAATGAAACCCCGACAACCGCATCTGACCCTCGTCCCAGAATTTGGTGGCGCGGTTCGCCCAGGGCAGATGTCGTCTGGTCTTCGTAACGCGGCGCGGGTAGTTTGACCACCCGGGAGGGGACGCTGACCTCCCCTTGAACAGCCCTCGCGAGTAGCCCGGCCACAAGACTGGTCCGGACACTGCGTCTCTGGTCCTCCTCGCCTCCGTTGACCGTCGATGTCGGTGTGACAAGACACCTAGGAGCTTCTCACCACTTTCCGTCAACTGCTTCACCTCGTCACGTCGCTGTGTCTCTCTGTCGCTATCATATGTCTCCTTCTCACGTGGGCGTGTCTCTCTGTCACTGTCATTGGTCTTCTTGTCGCTCTTATGTATCTCAGAATCATGACCACTCCCCAAAAAATCACTGCCACTGCGAGCTTCCTTTTCCCTATCCGATAAAGAGTCGTTCACTGTCTCAGCTACCCCCTCAAAGTAATCTCTTTGGTCTTGCTTTGTGTTATACCCAAAGACGAGAGAAGGTCTAGATTTTTGACGTTTCGTTGCTGGTAAAGAATTCGAGTAAGGACGTTGGCGACTGATGGCTCCCCCGTGTGGAACATTCCACCTACCATGTAGTCTCTCTTTCAGAAAGGAGCGGTGGCCATGTTTATTTTGTACGTCACTCAAGCCATTTATTTGTTGCTGTTGTTGTTGTTGTTGTTGTTGTTGTTGTTGTTGTTGCTGTTGTTGCTGCTGCTGCTGCAGTTTTAGAAATGGTTGAGGTTCCAAGTACTCGTTTATTGAAGTCGTCATACGAGATCTCAGCTCGCCGAGGAACTTTTCTTTTGAATTGAGGGCTGGGTTATATTCTGAAGACGCATGCCTCAGAGCAGAATCTTCCCTCGCCATAGAGTTGAAGTTTAAGTCGTAGCCCGCTCCATTCTGTGACTTGTCTTCACGTCCGGCCAACATGGCGTACGGGGAAACTTCTGGAAACGTACCAGCTGTGTTGTCGTTCATCCGTTCTTCAATCTCCGACAGTCTCGCCCACCTCTGATTGCCGTTGTCTGGAAGCGTTGTCTCAAGTTTCCCGCGTAGGTCATGACGCGCTGAACGTTTGCCCCTCCAGGAATGGAAAAACACCCTCTTCCGGTCCAGCCTCCGGCGCAGGAGCCGCTGAGCTTTCTTCTCCAGGGCGACCTGTTTGTCAAACTGGGTCACGGCCGTGCTAATGAGGTCAATGGTGTGTCTGGCCATACGCTTGGGGTCCAGCTGGGATAGGGCTGTGACGTCATGTCGTCCGGTTTCCCTGAGGTGGCGCCGCTTCTGTTTGTTGTCGAAGATCTCCAAGACGTCGGCGAAGGCTGGGGTCAGGGTAAAGGGCGTGGGGAGGGTGTCTCGGGGGCTGGCTGGTTGAGAGATGTCCTGGTTTGTGGTGGCTTCATTTTGTGTGGTGTCGAAACTGAAAAATGCGAGGTTTGGGG
>NW_004797672.1:542390-544792 GCF_000002075.1 Aplysia californica
ACACACAAACAAGCAATATAAAAGAGCCAGTCACCTCCGATATCCAGCAGTACTGGGACCATCAACCTCTGAGAGTGCCCCGACATCAGGTCCCAGAAGTGACCACAATTGGTCAATATCACGCTGTTGTGGGGCGGGTTTTGAACCTAGTGCGTTCACGCTCGTCAGGATTTGATCTATCTCCCTCCGTGGAGTCCGTGTGTGATTTTCTCTGGCTTCTTCCCAAGCAGCGTACGTAGGTGTTTGAGGGTCTAGCGGCGGTTTGCGCCAGTAAAATGTGCCGGGGCTGAGGAGGTAGGCGGCGTTTTCAGAAGGCTGGAGAATTAGGAGAATGAAGACCGCGATGTGGAGAAACTGGGGAGGGGAAGGAAATTAATGGGGATAAATTATTCATTATTATATAGTCGAAAGGGAAACAGTGGAAATACAAAGCTTCGATCTACGTCACTGACATGCAAGCACTGCAACAGAATCTGCGCTTCAAACATAGGAAGAATTAGCCAAGAAAGAAGCTGCATGAAGACAACCTTGAGACCATCTTAAGCTAAATTGACCGTCTGCATAGACGAAAACAGCCATATATATTATTTGAAAAAAAAATTTGGGTCGACGTCTCCAAGCATGAGCAAACTTGTCTACGACTTTAAACTGACATATTATCTTACCCCATAACATCTGAAGTGAAATGTTCCACAGAAATAAAACGAACAATTGCAATTATGGCTAAGGCTAATTTCAATAAAATTAATCCAATCCTGGAAAACAGAAACATCTCAATGACTACCAAAATAAAATTCTTAAATGTTATGTATGGCCAACCCTTCTACATGGCTGTGAATGCTGGACAATCACTAAAGACAGTGAGAATAAAATAGAAGCAACAGAAATAGGGAATGTTAAGCGATAAAAACAAACAGGAAGCGACAATAAATGCAGTTTTGGGACACCTGAATAGACATAAGGGTCTTAAACATCTAGCTCTCACTGGAAAAATTGAAGGCAAATGAGGCAGGGGTGGGCCCAGAGCAACCTATTTAGGGAACCTAAACAAATGGGTAACAGGGAAAGATCAGGGGAACGTAGCTTTTTTAAGAGCATCCGAGCAAAGGAAGGAATGGAGAACCATGATCGCCGATGTCTGTCGCTGATCTGGCACTGGGTGATCTTACTTACCCCCATGTGCGATCCAAGGGAAGTAAATCTTCATTTTGTTTCCCCCCAAATACCATCAAAGACTTTACTTTGCTATGTTATTTCATTGTTATGTCCCCTCCGTTACTCCGACGTTCCCCCAGTGGAGCAGTCGAAGCTTTCACTTTAAAACGGAAGGAGAACGTTCCAAGATAGGAGTGGTCTTTGACAAAGTTGGACAATGGATTGCTATTGACGGCCTAGTGATTAGGCTCTCGGACTCGCAACCGTAAGGTCGTGGGTTCGAATCCCGTCAGGGCCCCGACGTTGTGTCCTTGGGAAAGGCACTTTGCACAAATTTTCCTCACTTCAACCAGATGGAAATGGGTACCCGGCTATAGACAGTTAACGATCTTGTCAGCTTGATAGTGTTTGAGCGCGTGAAATCTGCAGCTTGCACTGTATGCTTTGGTGGAAGCCGAGAATGTTTCTGAGTGTTCTCAGAGGGTCTGCTGGAATAAATAATAGTTGTAAAGCGCATAGAGCATGCTCTTGAGCATGGATATGCGCTATATAAATGCAATTATTATTATTATCATTTATTATTTGGTCACTTTCTTATCCTCTGTTTATTTGTGTCACAACGCGGGGAATCAGGCGGTCCTCAGTATTTGGGCATGTGGAATTATTGCTATCACCTGAAAGCTGATTTATTTGCCTTGCTTCTAATGAAATAAATATCTATTTATCTCGAATAGAACTCGAGATATTTGCGGTTGAAGGAAGAGAGGTCGCCTGGGTTTTGAGTGGTGAAATAAATGAGAAAATGGCCGCGAAAGTTTGGTAACTCCAATAGCTAAAGAGTACTTTAAAACGGAAAAATGACATATTTTCTGCATTTAATCAATGTTTATCAGTAAAATTCACCTGGAAATGGGTTATTATATTGACATAAAGAACGGGGACTCTCGTGGCCTAGAGGTTAAGGTGTTGGCCTCTCATTCGAAAGTTCCGGGTTCGAATCCGGGTAGCGACCGAAAAATTTCTTCTCTAAAGTTGTCTCCTTTCACCTCCTTTCCTGCTCTCTAGCAATGTTCTGTTGTTTGCTTTCATTTCCACTTTCTGCCCCCACCCCCTCACCTCCTTTGCCCCCTTCTCTGGGCTCCTGACTCTTTCTGCAGCCATTCTACTGTTTCTTGGCTCCTCCAAACTGCTGTCTTTCTGCCACACCCCTGATCTTCTGGTAGGAAAGATCTACACCTAGCCTTATC
>NW_004797672.1:545719-551600 GCF_000002075.1 Aplysia californica
GAGAGAGAGAGAGAGAGAGAGAGAGAGAGTGCGAGAGAGAGAGAGAGACAGAGAGAGAGACAGAGAGAGAGAGACAGAGACAGTATGGAATAATACAAAAGAAAAATATTTTTACATGTACACAATAAATTTTGAAAATAAAAACAAACTTGTAGTACTGTTTTCTTTATGAATTAGAAGTTTTAGAAGTTGTCGGAAATGGCTTTCAATAAACAATAGGATTCATAATCTTTTATTCTCCAAATTCTTTTTGTCCTTTACAGGAAATTGTCTCACTAACAAGGCAATCCCCAATGCCCGGATCGGATACGGGAACAACTTTACTTTTTAATACAGGTGGTCACTGGTAGGTCCTTCTTCTTTTCTTTCCCTCTGTTGTCTTATTCTCTCCTTTCTTTCTTTCTTTCTTTCTTTCTTTTTTTCTTTCTTTCTTTCTTTCTTTCTTTCTTTCTTTCTTTCTTTCTTTCTTTCTTTCTTTCTTTCTCTCTTTCTTTCTTTCTTTCTTTCTTTCTCTCTTTCTTTCTTTCTTTCTTCCTTTCTTTCTTCCTTTCTTTCTTTTCCTTTCTTTGTTTTTTTCTTTCTATCTTCCTCCTTCGCACTGAGCAGCCATTATGATGAGTCTCATCACTCCAACGAAAAAAACAAAACAACAACAAACCCACCAAAACAAACAAACCAAAAACAGAACTCCTTGTCAAGAAACTTTCTGGGGAATTACACCACACGTCCTTCACAGAAATTGTTCATTCCAGAAGTTCCAAAAATCAAACCCACGACACACCCCACTCACTGTCTGTCTGTTCTCCCCAACAGCGATGTATTATTGTCTTGTCTTGTCTTGGCTTTGTAAAGACTACAATAATTCTTTCTTATAACCGCCACCACCACCACCTCCAAGCAAGCAAGCGATTCAATTTCTTCCAGGCAACGACGGAGATTCGCGCGTAATGAGCGTATTTATATACACACGATACGGCTTAATTAATCCAAATAAGCTCACCCCCAGGACTTTAAGTAGTATAAATATCTATCAGAGACTGTCGTTGCTATGGCAACAGGGAAAACCCTGCAGTGAATCTGGAAATGCGTCATCAGAGTTTGAAATCGGATAATCGTTTTAGGGTGTTTAAGAAAGAAAAAGTTGGAAAAATGAAATTAGAACCTTGATCACAAGATAACTTCCAGCCTGTTTTATACACTGCCACTGTCAGTAGATGCGTGTCATTAATTAGGGTTTTTTAAATTAATAGTGTATCATCAATGGTTTCCTCTTCTTTCCTATGTCAGGGTGTTTATGTGTTTGCGTGTGTAATCATTTGCGTGTGAGCGTGTGTGTGTGTGTGTGTGTGTGTGTGTGTGTGTGTGTGTGTGTGTGTGTGCGTGTGTATGTATTGTCATCATCATCATCATCATCATTGCCTTTCTCACCCTGCACCAGGGTATAGGCCACGGACAAACACCCTCCACTTTTCTCTATCCTGGGCTAGCCTCTTGATGTTATTCCATGTCTTCCCACTTTTCTGTACATCGATTTCTGTGATTCTTCTCCAAGTCCCACGATGTCTTCCCCTTGATCTCTTGCCCTGTGGGTTCCAATCCAAAACTTTCTTTGTTATGCAGCTGCCTGACTTCTTGAGAGTATGTCCAATCCATCGCCACCGCCTTCTTCCTACCTCATCTCTGACTGGGATCTGTCTTGTTTTCCTTAACACTTCCACATTGATAACCCTGTCTGCCCATCTGATCCTCAGTAACTTTCTTAGACACCTGTTCAAGAAAACTTGGATCCTCTTTATACAAGTCTGTATGTATTGTGTTATGAATATATAATTATGTTATACATTCGAACTTTCTCTAACGACCACCTCGACAAGACAATCACCTGTACAAACGGCCACTTTCCATCCCTCCCTTGCGTATTTCTCAACATTATAAAGAAATTGTGGAAGACAGTCACCTGTCCAAGATGGTCGTCATTTTTCTCCTCTGAAGTAAAACATTTACCGGAAAAAAAGAAGAGTAGGTTTGACTCCGTTTCCAATGGATTTCACGTACTATTAAGCAGTAGTCTCCGCCGAGGGTCCCGGTGCTTGTACAGTTGCACCTGTAATGATCAAGAACAAACAGCACCAGGGGCTAAGCTAAGCTCTTGTTTCCTGGCGTATATATGTGAGGCAGCGTGGTGGAATCAGGCTCTCGTCAAAATAATCAAAGTGAAGAAATCTGCATTTTTCCGCAGGTTTGTGAATTTTTATTAAATTTTTGTTTTTTGGCTCAACACCTTTCATGCCCATTTAAAAAAAAAACTCATTTCTGTGTGGATTTTTCTGAAAAAGGTTGATTAAAAGCACACGAAATGTAAATTTTCAGTTACCACGGACTCTTAAGCTAAGGAAATAACTAATCTTTGGAGGACATTTTCTCACTGATTTTACCTCTGAAAACAAGTGACCCCCACCTTCTTCTTTTGTAAATATCTCGACTTGTATTGAAGATAGATGGATATTTTTTTCATCCAAATAAAGACAAGTGAACAAGCTTTAAGATAATACCAATAACTCTACATGCCCAAAAATTGACGAGAGCCTGATTCCACCACGCTGCCTCACATATGTTTTTTCAGACTTTCTCCATCCGTAATGATACAATAGTTTTCGTCTAAGATCCCACTGATTACGATCCCAATTGGCTTAATTAAGATCCCGCTGTTTTTAAGAAAACATAATAACCACAAGACAAAAGTCACTCTTAAGATAGATCCCGCTCTGATAGACTTCCTTGTGTTTTGTTTCCCTGACCATACTTATGCTCTTGTCTTTCATCTCAACACCCGAATTTGCTAGACAGACCGTATTCTTTGATAAGAGTCCACTTCTACCGCCACATGAGCAAAATTCAAAATTTCCTACCATCTGGAAATAATTGATGTGTCCCGCGCGCTCATCTGACTTTATGCAGTTGCGAACGCCGTAAAACTCTTACCAAAAGCAAGAACAAGACTGTATTCGAGCTGGTGCGTTCGCAACACAGTTGTGCGTCACGACACAGACAGGGGGTCTCAGTCAGAATAAATGGAAAGCCTTAAGATTTTTACAATGACAATCTTTATTCATCTCGCAAGGAAAAATTTGTCTTGGTCGTTAACAATGGCAGTAGACGTTACAAAGGTTAGACCTAAAGGTGCACTCACGCAAACGCACAATAAGACAGGACATTAGGCCGAGTAAATACATGTCTCACGTGATGGGACAACCCGCTCCGTACAAAATTCTCTCTCTCTCTCTCTCTCTCTCTCTCTCTCTCTCTCTCTCTCTCTCTCTATCTATCTATCTCTCTCTGTCTCTCTCTCTGTCTCTGTCTCTCTCTCTCCTTCTCTCTCTCTCTCTCTCTCTCTCTCTCTCTCTCTCTCTCTCTCTCTCTCTCTCTCTCTCTGTGTTTCATTTGTAGCACTGTGTGTTCAGTAACCTCACTGGTACGAATGAATTTCTATCTTGGTCAGCGTCCTCTACGAATGGTTCCAGGACTTCATTTCAGACTCTACCGTGCGTCTCCAGGTCACTTTGGGTCTGCCCCTTTTGCGACGTCCTTCGGGGGTCCAGTGGAGGGCTGTCTTCACAAAAGAGTTTGGTTCTCTTCTCAGAACATGTCCAATCCATCTCCATCTTCTCCTTTTTATTATGGTGGTCATGTCCTCTTGCCTACATTTACGTAACAGATTTGCGTTGGAAATTTTGTCGGGCCAGAAGATTTTGAGGATTTGGCGTAAGCTGGTTGTATGAAAGGAAGATAGATATCTGTGTGTATATGTTATACATTTTTGTTGTTGTTCAAGGGGATATTGACATGTTCTTATGCACAGTAGAATTGTAAATGGGCTGATTTATCAATGTCATGCTGATACTATGCCGGAACAACAAAATGGGAACTGCTGCTGTTTCTTTCCTCATCTTTACCATCATTATTTTTCCTCTACTTCTTTTGTAAGTTTGTCACTCTCTTGTGAACTACTATTTCCGGGGTGCTTTGATAGTCGAAGCAGACTTTGTGCTGTTGAGGCTAGAGAGGTGAGCAGAGTAAGACTGATTCCCTGTTTGGACTTTTCTGTTGACATCTCCCCCTCCCCACCCCCCCCCCCCCTCCTTGGTGCTCATATGACGTTATGCAGTTGCAAGCGGCGTAAAACGTTAATACAACTAAACTAACACAATGTCCTATCTTGTGGAGCGCGGTTCGAACCCACGACAAAACGGCTGTGTGTCTAAGATTAACGTCCTTGAGAGTGACTGGAGGACGTGAGAACGTAGAACGTGTAGGATAAACGTTTGACCTTTCTTAAGTTGAAGAGTGTGCATGTTGTATGATGGGGATTTGTGGGAAGGAATACTGCCACGAGAGAGAGAGAGAGAGAGAGAGAGAGAGAGAGAGAGAGAGAGAGAGAGAGAGAGAGAGAGAGAGAGAGAGAATACTGCCACGACCCCCCCCCCCCCTTTTCCTAAACCTTTCCTATAAAAGAGGAGAGGGAGGGGGTGGGAGGGGGTGACCTTTTGTACATGACGTATGTGATTGTTCAGCAAACAGACGTCAAAGCAGGCTCGCCCGAACAATAATAATGATATACGAATTATATATAGGCCTATAATGATAATTATGATGTATTAATTCTGAGACAGCGTGGTGGAATCAGGCTCTCGTCAAAATAATCAAAGTGAAGAAACTTGATTTTTTCGGCAGGTTTGTGAATTTTTATAAAATTTTGTTTTTTGGCTCAACACCTTTCATGCCATTAAAGAACTCATTTCTGTGTGGATTTTTCTGAAAAACGTTGATTAAAGGCACAAAATATGTAAATTTTCAGTTAACTTGGACTTTTAAGCTAAGGAAATAACTAATCTTTGGCGGCCATTCTCTCGCTAATTTTACCCCTGAAAACATGTGACCCCCACTTCCTTAATTCGCAAATATCTCGACTTGTATTCAAGATAAATGGATATTTTTTTCTTCCAAATAAAGACAAGTGAACAAGCTTTAGGATGATACCAATAACTCTAAATGCCCAAAACTTGACGAGAGCCTGATTCCACCACGCTGCCTCACAATTATATTGTTGTTCCCGCATCCGATCCGGACATTGGGGATTGTCTTGTTAGTGAGACAACTTCCTGGGCCTTCAGGATGTTGTGGTAGGGTGGCCAGTTCCTTTCCACGCCACCTTTACTTCCCCAACTCGAATTCAGGTACCCATTACTGCTGGGTGGGCAGGAGGGGGCGAAAAATAGACCTATAATACTAATGATATAATAATAGTGGCGTCGGTGGCCTAGTGGTTAGGCTCTCGGACTCGCAACCGTAAGGTCGTGGGTTCGAACCCCGTCAGGGGCCCGACGTTGTGTCCTTGGGAAAGGCACTTTACACGAATTTTCCCCACTTCACCCAGGTGGGAATGGGTACCCGGCTATAGACAGCGAAAGATCTTGTCAGTTTGTTAGTGTTTGAGCGCTTAATCGGCTGCTTGCACTGTATGCTTCTCGGGAAGCTGAGACTGTTTCGGAGTGTTCTATAGTCTGCTGGGGTAATAATATAGTGTAAAGCGCATAGAGCCTGCTGTTGAGTGGGGATATGCGCTATACAAATGCTATCTATTATTATTATTAATGATAATTGCATATATAGGCCAATAATAATAATAAAAATGCTATATGAATTATATTATATAGGCCTTAAGGCCTACGTGTATAATTACACGGATGTTTGTCCACGTAAAACAAAGACGATCAATGCTAGCAGCGTCCGCTGACGACAATGCTAAGCAGATATCTCGAGATCAGTAATCCTATTATTGCTTCAGGGCTCCAATCTTTCTTGGTAATTCTTCGTAAGCCAG
>NW_004797672.1:553534-554845 GCF_000002075.1 Aplysia californica
CCTCCCTTTTTCCCCCTCCGACCACCCCCACTAAGCCAAAAAAACCCAACAAAGTACAGACTTCAATGTAAGTTAAGGACCACCTCGACAGACTGTCCTGATTTGTAAAAAAATCCGGAATAAAGACAGCAAAGAATGTTCCAAACTTTTTTGCTCTGAAAGTGTTAATGGGTTACCAATGCGGATCTCAAAGCGTCCTAAAGGTGCAAAACCACCACGTACAGCACGGAAATCTTCGGGGATTTTTTTGCCATATTTGCTGTTTTTTATTGACTTGTGTGCAACACCACGGACATTCCTCAGTTAAAATTTCTGGTGCACGTCATAAATGGACGTACGGTCTAGAACTGTGCTCACTTTGGTGGCAATATAAGCTGCCGGATGCGCTAAGCCCAGTATCGCATCAATGCAATATGAAACCGAGACGAAAGCTGAGAGACTTTGATCGTGCCAGGGCTATGGCGCGGCTGCAGGATGGAGTTGGAGCCCGAGAAGTTGCCAGAAGGCTTGCAGCGTCACATTCTGTCATTGCCCGCCTGAGGCAGCGCCATCAAGCCACTGGATCGGTCCAAGAACGCCCCACGTGCAGGTCGACCCAAGAAGACCACTCAGAGTGTTTGCGAGTGGTCCTTAACTTATGTTGAAGTCTGTAGATAAAAAAAGTACGATGGGCAAGCATTGGTTAAGTAAGCCACGCTGATGGTATTCACATTCCTTCCGCCCCTGCGAGCAAGAACTGTGTGTTTGTGTGTCATTTCACAATTATGCTTATCTTTTTTGAAGGACGATTGTCTATTTTTGTGTTTGCAGTTTTCACATAATGATAATATTTCGAATCTAAAAAGTTTCTTGAACAGAACAAATAAGTATGGTTTTTTTTTTCTTTTTCGTTTCTGTTTACGAAAAGGTAGCAATGTAAGACGCATGTCCATGTTCTCAATCGCAAAAATACCCCCCCCCTCCCCCTTTCCACACCCAACCCCACTCTGGACAGATGATTTTCGTAGTGCTCATTAAAGGTGTGAACTTCATTATTTCCGTCTCTTTTTAATCTGACTTTTGCTCTCTGATGCTTGCTGTCCTTCTGGAGAAGGATGCACCAGACAGGCTTCGCTGGAGAAGAGAAATGTTGTGGGTGGCCTATACTCCACAGGGAGTTAAAAGGGGCGAGAGAGAGAGACAGGGAGAGAGAGAGAGAGGGAGAGAAAGAGAGAGATAAAGGGAGAGAGAGAGAGAGAGAAAGGGAGAGAGAGAGAGAGAAAGGGAGAGAGAGAGAGAGAAAGGGAGAGAGAGAGAGAGAAAGGGAGAGAG
>NW_004797672.1:556000-560705 GCF_000002075.1 Aplysia californica
TGTGTGTGTGTGTGTGTGTGTGTGTGTGTGTGTGTGTGTGTGTGTGTGTGTCTATATCAACGAAGAAAATAACGAACGTTTACAGTTTTACTTTTTTGTTTATTTTTGCATATTTTTGTTTATTTTGTAGCTTTTTCTTTTCAGCACTGATTGGTAGCTTCCCCTTTGCCGTCAGCTCGCTGTCACCTGTTGGTCTATTCAGCTTTGGGAACCAGGAATCGACATTACAGCCTCTCACTAACAATAAACCACCGACCACAGATAATATATATGTGAGGCAGCGCGGTGGAATCAGGCTCTCGTCAAAATAATCAAAGTGAAGAAACTTGCATTTTTTCCGCAGGTTTGTGAATTGTTATCAATTTTTCGGTTTTTGGCTCAACACCTTTCATGCCCATTAAAGAACTCATTTTTGTGTTGATTAAAGGCACACAAAATGTAAATTTTCAGTTACCACGACTCTAAAGCTAAGGAAATAATTAATCTTTGGTGGCCATTTTCTCACTAATTTTACCTCTGAAAACAGGTGACCCTCATCTCCTTCTTTCGCAAATATCTCGACTTGTATTCAAGATAAAGGAATACTTTGCTGATCCAAAAAAGGCAAGTGAACAAACTTTAAGATGATACCAATAACTCTACATGCCCAAAAATTGACGAGAGCCTGATTCCACCACGTTGTCTCACATATACGTTTCACGACGTGGTGGAATCAGGTGATCGTCAATTTTGGGGCATTTGGAGTTGTTATTATCATCTTAAAGCTTGTTTATTTGTATATCTTTGGATGAAAAAAAAGCGATCGATCTTGAAAAGAAGTTGAGGTATTTACAATTGAAAAAGGTGGGGTCATCTGGTTTGAGGGGTAAAATTAGTGAGAAAATGGCCGCCAAAGTTTGGTGACTTCCATAACTTGAGAGTCCCTGGAAACTGAAAATGTACACTGCTTGTACATTTATTAACGTTTTTCGGTAAAAAAACCAACGACAAATTGTGTTTTTATAATGGACATAAAATGTTAAGCCAAAATACACAAATTCGATAAAAATTGATAAAGTTGAGGGAAAATGCCGATATCTTCGATTTCATTATTAATTTTGACGAGCGCCTGATCTTCCCGCGAAGCCGCATATGCATAATGCTTACAATCGAATGAAGTACAAAGGTGAAAACACCGTTAAAATAAAACAAAAACAAAAACAAAAACTTTTCGTAGCCCACATTTCCACCTTGGAATCTGGAACAACAAGTACCCACAGTTGGTCAACGAACTAGGTCATATCAAGGTCAAATACGTCACATTTCTCTGTGGGGGGGGAGAAATTAATTGAAAGACATGCACTACTTGCACATCGTTTTTTTTACCCTATCCGTACGCCCCAGGGTCATTTTTTACCCCCAGGGTTGTATTCTTCACATTTTAGAATACTTCTAATACGAATATCTATTTAAAACTGGCAGTATTTCTCAAAAAATCATTTTGACAGACTGCTATGCAAAGCGTACGGATCGGATTAACGAGTAAATTTCCTCTTTGGAAAGTGGTGGCACAGAGTTCCCCACGTTGTATGGATACGATGGTAAAACACGACGTACGGATAGGGTAAAGTGGTGGCACAGAGTTCCCGACGTCGTATGGATACGATAGTTAAACACGACGTACGGATAGGGTTAAAATGTGGATTCTTGATTATATACGTTTCGTTAATTGATTTGAGATCTGCAGTCAGATTCGAACGGGAAGGCCAGGGTTGAATGATATCCAGGATACCCATCTTTTTTATTAAACACTAGGGTCAGCATAACATTTTATTTAAAGAAAAGAAAAGTATACTAGAGTCTCCTTTTACTTACTATTCCAGAAATTTTCTTCTGATCAGAACAGAGAAAGAGTCTATAGATGTTTCTTAAAATGGTGAAATGGTATAGGTTTAACGCCCCTATCAACACTATTAGATTATTAAAGAGGCGGGACTTCATACTTAAATGTGAATCTCCGAAAGGACCGAGCCAAGAGGGGAATTCGTTTAAAGTGCCTCCTTTACCAAGGACACAACGTCGGTCTGAGCTGAGGCTCGAACCCCTGAATCCACAATGTTACGATTACGAGTCTGGTAGCCTAACCACTAGGCCACCGACGCCACTCCATAGATTGTATTGAAACAAAATGTACAGAATAGCAATAATATAATTTAATACGTTAGAAGGACGTTAGGTTTCCTATATATATAAAATGTTATTTCATTGCGTGGGGTGTCCAATTTGTGTTTTAAAAAACAACAACAAACAACCAATAGCTATACTTCCTATAACATTTGGGTTGAACTTTTCTGGACACCTGTTCCCCGCCCCTTTGGCTTCTCTGGGCAATCCCCCCCTCCCTGTGCTCATCACTCACATCTCTGCGATCGAAAAGAGGAAAAAAAAAGTCAATACGCAAGTGGAGAAAACAAATACATGTTTAGAGATAGTCGGGCTCCCAACGGACAGTATGTTAATAACAAGTTTTTTCCATAAAGCAATTGTTATTGTCAGCGTATTTCCCAAAAGGCAAACGGAATGCCATCCAGGCTGCAGGGTCAAGTTGAGGCAGTTTTTCTCCTTCAAATTTGTCATCACGTTCACTCACCAATTTTAGAACCTTCAAAGATGCCTTCTTTGTTTTGTTTTAGTTGTTTTTTCCCCAAACTCCCCCAAAGTGTCGCCGCCGATGTATTAAAATCTTTGTTTCTGCCCAAAGCTTTGGCGTTTATTTTAAAAAAAAAATTTTTTTAAAAGTAATCCCAGTTTTATATGAAGTGGGGCAGAATAGTTTCTGTGGCTTTCAGAGAGAGACATTCGCTGACCCCGCACGTGCCAAATACCTTATCACTCCTTTCTGACCTTGTTTTATTTGTGTGCTTCTACGCATGGCAAGGTCCTATCGGAGACGGACGTTAAACTAGGAGGTCCCGCCCCTTAAATGACCTAATAGTGTTGATAGGGGCGTTAAACCCATACCATTTCACGCATGGCATGACATCGTATAGGTTTTACGCCTCTATCAACACTATTATGTTATTAAAGAAGCGGGATATCCAAGTTTGACGTCCGTCCCCAAAAAGGACCGAGCCAAGTTTGAAATTCGTTTAAAAGTGCCTTTCCCAAGGACGCAACGTCGGACCGAGCTGAGGCTCGAACCCCCGAACCCGCAATCTCATTATCACGAGTCTGGTAGCTTAACCACTACGTCACTGACGCAACTTTCTACGGATCAACGACACAATAATTTAGATGATTTAAGAATTTAGCTTCCGACTCAGTCTGTCAGGACCAACCAGAGCTGAGAAGGATACAACATCCCCACAGAACGACCGAGATAGTGGATTAAAAAAATCTCCCCACTCGGGAATCTGAACCCGGGCTTCCTGCGTAATATAGCACACGCCTAACGGCTACACCACAAGACGCTGCTCGGCCACACTTTCTGGCAAAATGACTAGATCTAGCATTATCACGACTTTTCAAAAGGCACAAGAAACACGTCATGTTCGGTTATATTCGTCATAAGCTGTCGTCTGCAATTTGCTTCAACCACATAAAAATCCAGAATAGAAAGCCATATTATAGTTCACAAAGTGCCCATGGTTTTGTCTTGATCATCAATGTTAGCCTCTTCCACTGATCCTGCTGACAAAACCTGTGGCATGTATTATTCTGTAACTCAAAGTGTATAATATATAACAATATATATATAGCAAAATCATGAATGGCCAATGACTAAAAAGCCCGATGTGATAGAAAAGATAAAAAGAAGTTTCAGATTTGGAATCTGAGTCCTAGAAAACACAAAGTAAGCAGATTGTTTGTCCCGTGCCAAAGTCCATTCAGACTCGTTTGATTATCTGTCGAACATCTTGTGGTTTTTGGTATTAAAAAAATAAAATTGCAAAGCAAGCGTTTGTATTGACTTGTCGTGTGACAAATATTGTATGTCTGCTTTTTCCCCCCACCGTCTGCCACGCCCAAGATAAACAGCCAAATACGATTGTGTCTCGACGAGGTGGAATCAGGCGCTCGTTAAGATAATGAAATCAAAGAAAACAACAGTTTCTCATCAGCTGGAAAATTTTATACATGTTGTTTTGTTGTTGCTTTGTTTTGGGATCAACACCTCTATGTCCACTCAAAAACACACCCATGCATGGATTTTTATTGAAAAACAAATCTGATTAAAGACAAGAAATGTAAATTTGAAGTTCCCAAGGACACTGCAGCTCTGGAAGTCACCTTACTTTGGTGGTCATTTCCTCGCTAAGTTTTCATGTAACACCAGGCAACCCCCCCCCCCCCCCCCCCCCCCCCCTAATCATCTTCAATCGTAAAATATATCTCGACTTCTATTTAAGACAGATAGGTATACATGTATACATGAAAGAAGCTGCATGAAGAAAACCTTGAGACCATCTTAAGCTAAGCTAAATTGACCGTCTGCATAGACGAAAAGAGCCATATTATACATGAATAATTATTTCTTTCATCAACGGCAAGCCAAAAGGACAAGCTTTAAGTTTAGAAAGATACCAAAATCTCCATTTGCCCCAAAAATAATTATTGATGATTGACGAAAGTCCGATTTCACCGCGTTGGGACTCAAATGACTGTGGTATGCTCTGACAAGGCAATTGTTTTTTCTTTCTTTGTTTAAAGTTTGCAACTCGCTACC
>NW_004797672.1:560805-562480 GCF_000002075.1 Aplysia californica
CCCCCGCCCGAAAAAAGAAGATAAAACGAAAAACAAAGACAAAACCCTCTTTTGATTCAAATAATGTTAGCAGACTCAAGAGTTGCGGTGGACATGAGCCTCACGACATGAAGTTTTGACTACTTACAGTAAATGCTTCCTTTTACTAAGGACTCGGGGAAACGACCTCTTTATTGGTTTTAAAACTAAGACAAAAAATATTGACCTTTTTCATACAGTTATGTAATTAAAACATACAAGAACAGAAATAATATTATTTTGTTCACTGACTTCTTTTTTTGTGTGTGCAATCCAGAATATTGGAAGGACGAGGAATTTGTAGATTAAGGCTGCGCACTCAGTGTCAGAATCCGTTATCGCAAAGTACGCACGTCAATTTTTGTGCAAATCGGAATGTGCGTTTGGAGAGTTTCGAGAGAGCAGATTTGGACTGATGGCTATAAAAGACAGCTACTTCTCTTCTCAGGGTCAAACTTTCTTTTGCCTTATCGCTTTTCCCACCGCGTCATCTGCCAGCAACAAAAAATATACTCTCTCACCATGGGCAAACTGACGCTCCTCGCTCTCTTCGTGTGTGCCGTGGCCTTTGTGTCTGCCCAAAACGTCTCTGTTGGTGAGTGCTCACTTCTTTTTTTGTTTTAGTAGAGGTTTTACGGCGCTCGCAACTGCATAAGGTCATATGAGCGCCAGAAGATTAGAGGTGTTCCAAGAGAGAGAGAGTAACAAACATAAAAGAAGAAGAAGGGGGGGGGGATAAGGACGATAGAAGTTTGATAGGAAAGAAGAAGCAAACCACACCAGAGCACCCGCCAACCACCCACGTACTCACTTCTTTCTTGTTCAACTACTCTTGAAGACGTATCGGAAACGACACAAACTGTGTCAGCAGATCGTCAGACTAGGGTCTCGGCTATGTTGTGGCACATCTTCCAACCACCAGACACAGCATAGGGAGCTCTCGTGGCCTAGAAGTTAAGGTGTTCGCCTTTCATTCAGAGGCCCCGGGTTCGAATCCGGGTAGTGAAGGAAATATTTGTTCTTTAAAATTGTATTGGAAAGATTTTCTTTTATCAACGAGCGCTTATGATTATATTGCAAAGTATAGTCTACCTGAATTAAGCTCCTGGGATTTGGCAAGGCGTATGCAAATGTACAAATCCTATCGAATTAACAATTGTGCTCATTTTTAATGTTGTAGTATATGTAATTAAAATCGCATCCTTGCAACTGCAATCAATAGGTGGATATATATCTTTCAAGCAAAGTGTGTTGTGTTTTTCCTTTGTTTTAGTAAGGTTTTTATGGCACTCGCAACTGCATAAGTTCATTTTATTATGAGCACGAAGGGGTGGATGTCAACAGAAAAGTCTTTACAGGGAATCAGACTTACTCTGCTCACCTCTCTAGTCTCAACAGCACAAAATCTGCTTCGACTATCAAGGCCCCCCGGAAATAGCAGCTCTCAAGTGACAAACATACATAAGAAGTAGAGGAAAAATGACGATAGTAAGGATTAGGAAAGAAAAAGCAGCATTTCCATGTTGCAGTTCAGGCACAGTTATGAGCATGACATTGTTGAATCAGCCCATTTACAATTCTACTGTGCAAAAGAACATAAGCACATGTTACTGTCCCCCCCTTTGGGAATGGCCTAAAGACACTTCATTGAAAAGCA
>NW_004797672.1:564563-566433 GCF_000002075.1 Aplysia californica
ACCCTCCCCCTACAGAGACCGTGGTCAACCACGAGGTGGCCAAAATCATCCATGAGAGCCATCAGCATCATCATCCCGTGACCTTCGAGACCTGTGTGCAGAAATGTGACGCCGTCTTCCACATGTTTGAGGGCCATGACGAGAGCATCAGTGACAGAGCCTGTGTCAGGCAGTGCAGATGGTTCGTTCCTCACCTTTTACGCCTTAATCGAAATAATTAGGTCAAATTCCGTCAAAGATCGTGTATGTATGATACAAGATAGTTCACTAACTCCTCTCTTTGAGCTAAAGAAAGAACTGTCCTCAAAATTCGGTGGCACCCTCTTCGAAAAAGAGTGCACTTTGCGAGCAGAGTTACCCTACTTGTGTGGAAAACAATCAAAGCGAAACTAGCAAGCAGAGCTATTGCTCTTCGCCTTCGGGAGAAACGAAAGAGAGCCGCAAAACAAAGACTGCAACGCTATCTGAAGCAATGCGCGGACTTCCGCGGACACTTTTTGGACGAGAGAACTATCTTGTTATGTACGATCTTTGATTCATTGTCGTTGCGTCGGTGGTCTTGAGGATAGGCAGCCGAACTCTTAAAGCTAGGCACGTTACACGAAAGTCCAACTTGGCTCGATCCTAATTAGGAGAAGGGCGTTGAACTCGGAGGTCCCGCCTCTTAAATAACTTTATGGTATTGGAAGTGACGTTAAACCTACCATATCATTTCACCATTTTCATTTTTTGGAATGCAGTTCCTGTGTTGGATAGGGTGGATTGTAGTAATTAATTATCGCTTGTGAAACTTTCTCCTGAACGCGATCGCAACACGGTAAAATCAAATTGCTGAGTTTGTTTGTTTTTGTAAAATGTTTTACGGCACTCGCAACTGCATAAAGTGATATGAGCGCGCAGGACACACCTAATATTTTCAGTTGGTAGCAAATTTGGAATTTTGCCCGGGTAGCGGCCGAAGCCTACTGTTATCGATTTTAGACCACCAAGGGATCTTTAACATGCGCAACTTGCACACGGGCCCTCCGAGATTTCTCGCCCTTGTCCGAGAAGGCTAGGTGTAGATCTTTCCTACCAGAAGATCAGGGGTGTGGCAGAAAGACAGCAGTAAGAAGGAGCCAAGGAGTAGCAGTAGAAAGGCTGCAGAAAGAGTCAGGAGCCCAGAGGAGTTGCTGAGTTTAATTTTCTCAGATCTTTGCATAGAGAATCTAAAAGCGCATTCTCAAAGTTCACAGTATACTTAGGTTCCGACACGTTTTCTTTGATGTTAGCCTAAAGCGGGTAAAAAAAAAAGAAGAAGAAAACTAAAGACATTAGGCGATTCACTGTAGAATCTATACGTCTAAGTGAGCATTCAAAAGTTGGCCTGTTTTCTCAACACCACACGCCTTAGAAACACGGTCATACAGACAGATGAGTGAGCACTTTTGAAGACTAGCATGCAGATTGATCTCTGGACAGTTGGCTTTGTGTGTCTGTGGGAAGGCGTAGTGGGGGGGGGGGCTTTAACTTTATGGCCATATCACAATTGCATAAACTGTCTAATTCAGCTTAAAAATGCATATCACTTATATTGTATCATTTCCTCAATTATTATTAAGCAGGGTTTTATTTTGTGCACTAAAAATCCAACCTTTGAGATAATTCCTCTTTGTTCGAGTCATAATAAAGTTCAGGTATATAAGCACTGGGATGTTTCTTATTTATTGATAAGGCGTCGGTGGCCTAGTGGTTAGGCTCCCGGACTCGCAACCATAAGGTCATGGGTTCGAATCCCGTCAGGGGACCGACGTTGTGTCCTTGGGAAAGGCACTTTACACGAATTTTCCTCACTTCACCCAGGTGGGAATGGGTACCCGGCTATAGACAG
>NW_004797672.1:570187-572374 GCF_000002075.1 Aplysia californica
TTTTGCCCTTTGTTCAGTTTCTTTAAAAACCAAGGAGAGTTTTCTCTAAAACCAAACACATTTACACACAAATGAAACCAAACTTTTATAGGTAGGGCAATGCCCACTTTTGGTGTAGGTCAAAATTTCTTGAAACCTTCGAAATCTGGGTTAGCCCGCTTGTTCTTACAAGCGACCAACTCTTGATATCAGTGCAGTTTCTCATCGGAAGTAGCCAACGGTCAACACAGTGACCATGTCTACTTTTGCCTGTCTCCTCAGCGCGAGGTGTTTCGAACACAACTCATTTCTTTCTTCGTCTTTAAATCGCTACGGCCAAAGTCGTTCTTTGATTTTTGGGAAGAGGCTAAAGTCGAATAAAATTTTTAGAAGACTAGAGAAACCTAGGATGTTATCAAGATTTTCAATCACAAAGCTGTGGTTTTTAACTGGCCTCTTCCCAGTGACACAGTATAAGTCTTCAAACAAAGAGTCGGCAGACGCTCTGGTGTGGTCTGTTCCTTTGCCCCCGTCAAACATCAATCTTCCTCATCTTTCCTTCTTTTTTGAGTTTGTTACTCTCTTGTAACACTCGTAATTCTTTGCACTTATGTGACTTAATTGAGTTGCAAGTGTCGCAAAATTTGTGCTTAAAACGACGACGACGACGACGACGACGACGACGACGACAACAACAACAAAAACAGCAACAACAGCAACAACAACAACCAACAACAACAACAACAACAACAACAACAACAACCAACAACAACAACAACAACAACAACAACAACAAATAAGGTGCCAGACTGGGCATGGTTCGTCGACAACTGAAGTCCGGATAGAATAACTCACCCAACACAAACATGCTCCCCGGGGCGGTGCCACTGACTGAAGTGTCTTTAGCCATTCCCAAAGGGGAGACATTAACGTCTTGAGTTCTTATGCACAGCAGAATTGTACATGTAAATGGGCTGACTCATCAATGTTATGCACGTAACTGCCTGAACTGAAACAGGGAACTGATGCTTTTTCTTTTCTAATCCTTATTGTCGTCATTTTTCATCTACTTCTTTTGTATATTTGTCACACTCTTGGGACCCGCCATTTCCGGAGTGCCTTGACAGTTGAAGCAGACTTTGAGGTGATGAAGATAGATAGGTGAGCAGAGTAAGTCCGATTCCCTGTAAAGACTTCTCTGTTGACATCCGCCCCTCGGCGCTCATATGACCTTATGCAGTTGCGAGCGTCGTAAAACCTTACTAAAACTAAAAACTAAAAACTAAAAACTAAAAACTAAAAACTAAAAACTAAAAACTAAAAACTAAAAACTAAAAACTAAAAACTAAAAACTAAAAACTAAAAACTAAAAACTAAAAACTAAAAACTAAAAACTACGTTCAACACCTTCGATAAGAACTTTTGCATCGAATTTATTTGTGGACAAAGAAAACTGTCCTCAGCAATCAAAATGACACCAAGAGGAACGCCGAATAACCTCTGCTTAACCAAACCACAACACCAACATGCTCCCACTTCAAACCGACCTGACACGTCAGCGGGTGGCACAGGGCTGTGGAAAGATGGCCGTCGAGCACTCATGTCGTCTTTGAGTCGCCTAGAAAAGGCTGTTTTTGTTATAAATGTGAAAGCCCCTTTGTGTGAGAAATAATAGGAAGAATTCTAGTCCTATGAGAAGCTTCGAGCCTGTTATAGAAGGGAGTAGGAGTTAACCATTGATCGAGATCTAGTGAACCTTCTGAAAGAGCAATTTAGAGGTGGTACGAATAGTTCGCCCCCTCCTGCACACCCAGCAGTAATGGGTACCTGACTTCGAGGTGAGGAAGTAAAGGCGGCGTGGAAAGAAATTGGCCACCCCATCACAATATGCCAAAGGCCTAGGAAGTTATCTCACTAACAAGGCAATCCACAATGTCTGGATCGGATGGGGGAACAACTTGACTTCTTGCGAACAATTAAATGCCAAAGGATGTCTGTCAGAAAGTAACTGAGGAAGGGAGTAAGCATTTTTTTAAATGAAACGTGGAAAAGGTTTGCCAGTCGGTCGCTACAACGCAAAGAGAAAGTCTGTTCGATGATGTAGCAGTGAGCTGGGCTTGTCAAAGTCTGTTCGATGATGTAGCAGTGAGCTGGGCTTGTCAAAGTCTGTTCGATGATGTAGCAGTGAGCTGGGCTTGTCAAAGTCTG
>NW_004797672.1:572474-574506 GCF_000002075.1 Aplysia californica
TCAACACCTTCGATAAGAACTTTTGCATCGAATTTATTTGTGGACAAAGAAAACTGTCCTCAGCAATCAAAATGACACCAAGAGGAACGCCGAATAACCTCTGCTTAACCAAACCACAACACCAACATGCTCCCACTTCAAACCGACCTGACACGTCAGCGGGTGGCACAGGGCTGTGGAAAGATGGCCGTCGAGCACTCATGTCGTCTTTGAGTCGCCTAGAAAAGGCTGTTTTTGTTATAAATGTGAAAGCCCCTTTGTGTGAGAAATAATAGGAAGAATTCTAGTCCTATGAGAAGCTTCGAGCCTGTTATAGAAGGGAGTAGGAGTTAACCATTGATCGAGATCTAGTGAACCTTCTGAAAGAGCAATTTAGAGGTGGTACGAATAGTTCGCCCCCTCCTGCACACCCAGCAGTAATGGGTACCTGACTTCGAGGTGAGGAAGTAAAGGCGGCGTGGAAAGAAATTGGCCACCCCATCACAATATGCCAAAGGCCTAGGAAGTTATCTCACTAACAAGGCAATCCACAATGTCTGGATCGGATGGGGGAACAACTTGACTTCTTGCGAACAATTAAATGCCAAAGGATGTCTGTCAGAAAGTAACTGAGGAAGGGAGTAAGCATTTTTTTAAATGAAACGTGGAAAAGGTTTGCCAGTCGGTCGCTACAACGCAAAGAGAAAGTCTGTTCGATGATGTAGCAGTGAGCTGGGCTTGTCAAAGTCTGTTCGATGATGTAGCAGTGAGCTGGGCTTGTCAAAGTCTGTTCGATGATGTAGCAGTGAGCTGGGCTTGTCAAAGTCTGTTCGATGATGTAGCAGTGAACTGGGCTTGTCAAAGTCTGTTCGATGATGTAGCAGTGAACTGGGCTTGTCAAAGTCTGTTCGATGATGTAGCAGTGAGCTGGGCTTGTCAAAGTCTGTTCGATGATGTAGCAGTGAGCTGGGCTTGTCAAAGTCTGTTCGATGATGTAGCAGTGAGCTGAGCTTGTCAAAGTCTGTTCGATGAAGTAGCACAGAACTGGGCTAGTCAAAGTTCCTGACATACAGAATCTTAAGTCATAGTTTGAAAATGAAGCTCTTTGTACACCAAGTAAAAAATCTCGACTTTGGGGAGAAAAAAAACCCCTCTGAGTGCGTGGGGTTTTAAGGTAAGTGAGGCGCAAAAAGAATTATTAATGGCCTGTTTACTTTAGCGATGAGGGCTCATGTCTACGGGACTAGAAAAGTTACTTCGGTGACCTGTAAGTTCTTGGCAACAAGAAGGCTGCATGATTTGACAGAAAGGAACTCTGAAATCGAGACAAGGACCCTGTACATAAATCGCTATCACGCCGCAAGTTTTTATTTTTGTTTTTTTGTCAGAGCCTGGAAATACATTGCGCGTGCCAGGGACCATGCGGAGCGTCTTTTGTAAAGCTAAAAATGTTGGATTCCTTTTTTCATGTAAACAGTTATGTTACTGTCTGTCTGTATTGGTCGATTTCCATGTAATAAATTGTGTAAATGTTCTTTTGTTTGTTTTTGTTTGTTTGTTTGTTTGTTTTTAGTAAGTGTTTTACGGCTCTCGCATCTGCATAAGGTCGAATGAGCGCGCGGGACACACTAAACTTTTTTCAGTTGGTAGGACATTTTGAATTTTTCTTGGGTGGCGCCCGAAGCCATGTAAATGTCTGTCCAGGTGGTTCCTTCCTGTTTCTGCAGAAGTACTTTACTGTATTTGAAGTTGTTTTAATTTTTATAAACTTTCTGGGGCGTTTGTCAGGTTTGGGGTACCGTGCTACTCAAGTGTTGCACGAAGAATATTCAGATTTAAAACCTAAAAAAAGAAAGACATTTTTACACACTGCAGTGACATGTATATTATTATCTTAAACGGGACGAGGGTAACACATGCAAGACAAATACATATCCCAAAAGCTAAAACTGTTCTTTTTTCAAATTAATATTCATTTATTTATTTGTTGTTTGTTTATTTATTTATTATTTAAATTGTTTTTGCTTTATTTTTTTTATTTCCTTTTGTGTGT
>NW_004797672.1:576525-577873 GCF_000002075.1 Aplysia californica
CTCCTTCTTTCCTATCCAACATCTATCATCCTTACCTCCCCTCCTTCTTTTTTGTGTTTGTTACTCTCTTGCAAACCTCTAATCTTCGGCACTTATATTATGACCTATTGTGTTCCATGTGCCGTAAAACTCTTAATAAAACTAAACCCTAATCTTCAGCACACTTGTTAACTAAATGTGTTGTAAGCGCCGTTCAACGCTTACAAAAACTAAACTCTAATCTTCAGCACTTAGATGCGAGCTAATTGTGTTGCAAGTGGCGTACAATGCTTTCTTAAACTATTTTGCTGCTTCGCTGTGCTTAGTGTCTAGATGTGCAGGCTTTTGATTTCATTTTTTAACAAACTGAGCTTGTCTCCAAACTACAGGAGATCAAACTAGGTTATCTGAGTGACTTTTAATTTTATCTAACACTGGCAGACTCGAGCGTCTAGACATTTTGACACTGCAGTGCAAATCTTGATCACATCATCAAGTTTTCAAAAAGCGGAACTTTTGGACTTAATGCTAGATTCTGACCACAGCAGAAAGTGCGGAAAGAAACAAGAGAGAGAGAGAGAGAGAGAGAGAGAGAGAGAGAGAGAGAGAGAGAGAGACATCCCCTCCCCCCTCCCCCATTTCCGCCTCCCTTTCCTTTCCAGAAATATTTGACCCCAGAAAGATTGATATTTTTTTTATTTTGTAAACGTGCCAGTTCCATAAGGCGTAGGTCACTCAAAGTCACACAGGATGTTGATCGTATTAAACAGAGAGTTGCCGTGAACAGGGTCTGGGTTATAGTCACTCCCTGGACTTGAAAAAGAAAGATGACATGGAGGCGAGTGGAGGCGAGCGGTACATGCGGAAATGGAAAAAGCAGGGACATCATGGAAACAGCTAGAAAAGGATGCACAGGACAGGCTTCGTTGGAGAAATGTTGTTGATGGCTTATGCTCTACTGGGAGTTTAAAAGGGTAAGAGAGAGAGAGAGGGAGAGAGAGAAAGAGAGAGAGAAAGAGAGAAAGAGAGAGAGAGAGAGAGAGAAAGAGAGAAAGAGAGAGAGAGAGAGAGAGAGAGAGAGAGAGAGAGAGACTTGAAAAAGCCAACAGATGAGATAGCCTCTCAAATCTTACTGCTGTCTTTTCATATCTTTCCATCAAAACTATTATTTCACAAATGGTGAAATGGTATATATAAGTTTAACGCCCCTACCAACACTCTCAGGTTATATAAGAGGCGGGACCTCCGAGCTCCACGTCCATCTCCGAAAGGACCGAGCCAAGAGGGGAAATTCGTGTAAGTTGCCTTTCCCAAGGACACAACGTCGGACCTCGCTAATATATATAATATAATAATAATAAATAATAAT
>NW_004797672.1:580320-591888 GCF_000002075.1 Aplysia californica
AGATATTTTGGATTGAAGGAGGTGGGGGTCACCTGGTTTAAGAGGTAAAATTAGCGAGAAAATGGCCGCCAAAACTTGGTAAATTTAAAGCTGGAAAGTCCATAGAAACTGTAAATATATATTTTTGTGCCTTTAATCAACGTTTTCGGTGAAATCCTCAAAGGAATGTGTTTGTAAATGGACATAAAAGGTGTTGAGCCAAAAAACAAAAATTTGATAAAAATTGCGAAGCAGGGAGAAAACTGCTCTTTTCTTCTATTTCATTATTTTGACGAGAGCCTGATTCCACCACGCTGCCTCACAATTTTTCTGTTTATGCCCTCAGTTTTTGTAGAGTTTTGCGGCAGATTAAAATGCGTAAGGCAAATGTAGAATAGAGTTATGAAATTTTCAGTTTATTAAATGAAGTTCTTGAAACAGAACACACGCCCATAGAATGGAGAAAAGGAAACATAATTAGAAACCGTCAAAAAGGGATATTTAAAAGACCGTGGATATAGGAGAAGAATAAAACATTAAAATTATCCGTGCCAAGAAAACTTTTTCGCTCTATCATTTTGTTACATATTAGAACCGCTACAAAAAGAAAGACGATAAAAAAAACCCACACGCAAGGATCCCTACCTGAGAATGCATGTGCAGAACACTATTTATTTTTTTGAAACAATGTAGAACACAGCAAGGAATGGAATATTCCATTTTTTTAAACTTTGTAGACTTAAAAATATGCGTTTGATAGCAAATACTGAAGAGATACAAGCATGTGGAAAATTCTTACAATATTTATTTTTGGCATCCAATCGAAACTAATCAACGGTATATAGAATCACCGTATGAATCCGTTTTCTAAAAGGCATTTTTTAAAGACTTTGTGATCCCCGAAATCCAGCCATAATTTCTTGCATACAAAATTAAACTTTTAAAGTTATTTTGATTTGCCCGAGACTGATGTTCCTCGGGTATAAAGTTAAGTGGTCTAAAGTATCTGTCATGGAATACTTACCACTCTCATGCAAAGCTAGCTCAGTTGGCAGAGATGGCAAGATCTGCAACACTTGTATATTGGGTAAAACAAGCCTGGACATACAGGACAGACAATGGCTCAGTAATTGATTATGATTGAGGTTCAATATCTCACAGTGGTACCCCCCCTCCAAAAAAAAAATAATTTAAAAAAAAAAAAATGTTCGTGCTTGTCTTTTTCTATGTTTTTCATTGAAGTACGAGAATATTTGTCTCCATATTTTTGCTTGATCCATTTTCAAACTTCGTTCATTACCCTACATGTTGCACCAATACATGCACTCTTTCTCTCTCTCTCTCTCTCTCTCTCTCTCTCTCTCTCTCTCTCTCTCTCTCTCTCTCTCTCTCTCTCTCTCTCTCTCTCTCTCTTCGTTGATTTCTTTGAGATTTTGCAGGTGGGGAGTCCCACAAAATTTATGGCGAAACTTATCAGCAAATATCTCATTAACGTGTGAATCAATGTCACCCATACTTTGTACACCAGTTTGTATCAATTGGTCTTAACTTTATCAAATTTTCCAACATCTCTCGATTAAAAAACTTTTCTTCATAAATGTATAGAAAATACTATAAATCTCAATCAAGTAGAAAATGAGATTGCTCACAGCCCTTCCCGCTTTTCACACACATTTTGTATATGCATATATGACCTACGTCACAACTCATCAATGACACTTTATAGTGGCAGACTTCTTACAAGAAATATATTTTATAGTAAACACATTTTTTGCCCTAAAGGTTCCATAGACATGCCTTCAATATGCGTAATGTTCGACAGAATCTTTTTAAAGCGATATTGCACGAGCTGTAAACTTTTTAAAAGCTATAGAAACCATCGACAGGGACTTTTAAAAAATTAGTATTCTTAAAGAAATTTTCTGGAATGTGCAGAAGTTTGAAAAATTATCCACTCCTTAAAACAAATTAATATAAGTCATTATGCAAAAATTGGAGAACCTATGTTCGATAGCTAAGGAGATATTGAAAATAAGTTGCCCCATGCATTTTTGACAGCACTATAAGTAAAGGTAAAGATTTCCGGTTGAATCAAGGGGCTACCTCCAAACCAACATGATTGAGAAGAACTTGCTGCTATGTTCCTGGTCATTCATGATAAACAATAAAGTGAAATACTTTTGTTTTACTAAAGTCTAGATCCTTTAGTATAGATAATGGCATGAACAAGTTCTAAAGCTAGATATAGATACTTACTTACTTACTTACTTACTTACTTATTTACTTACTTACTTACTTACTTACTTACTTACTTACTTACTTACTTACTTACTTACTCTCTCCCTATACCGTCAGGCACATAAGGCGGAGAACTGTCGGCGCCACGCTTGTCTGTCCCTGGCCACGTCCACCAATTTCGGCACATCCAGGCCCTGGGTGATTATCTCATCTCTTATTGTGCCTCTATAGCTTCCAGTTGGCCTTCCCCGCTTTCTCTTTCCAGTTGGTCTCCAATACCATGTCTAATAGGGCAATCTTGTCTTCGGCATTCTCAGAACATGTCCCAGATATCTCCATCAGCTCCCTTTCATGGTTGTGGTGATTTCTTCAATTTTTTCCAACACTTCAGTATTTGTAATAAATCCATTCCATTTTATTAGTAACATTCCTGGTAGACATTTTGTTTGGAAGCTTTTTAATTTAAAAAAAAAAGTGTTTTGTTTGTTTTCCATATCTCTGAATCATACGTCAATATAGGAAAAACATTGCGATTACATATTTTTATTTTCGTCTTCAATGAAATGATCTTTGACTTCCATAGAGTGTTTAATTTCACGAAAGCGATCCAGATATTTTAAAGTCTTTGGTAGACGTCAGATAATCTTATCTAGTTTTAAATTTAGACATGCATTCCATGTTGCTGCGGAGGCGTTGATGCTGCCTGAACTAAGAACTAATTTGTGTATGGAAATGTGCCGCACAGGGGATCAAATTCCCCGGGTTGACTCCAGCACTTTGCACTTATGCTAGACCTTTAATTGGATGTAAATTAGGCCCTACAGATGTTGGATTTCTAAGGTCGAACTTTATATGAGCATTTGCTCCCCCTCCCCCCCCCCCCCCCCCACAGGGAAAACTGAAATGGTATTGGTTTAAAACCCCTATCTATCAACTCTATTGGATTATTTAAGAGGCGGAACCTCCGAGTTTAACGTCCATCTCCGAAAGGACCGAGCCATTATATGGGGAATTCGTGTAAAGTTGGGCAAAGCTGAATCTTACTAATAAAATAAATAAGAGAGAAAGAGAGAGAGAAAGAGAGAGAGAGAGAGAGAGATAGAGAGAGAGATTGAGAGAGAGAGAGAGAGAGAGAGAGAGAGAGAGAGAGAGAGAGAGAGAGAGAGAGAGAGAGAGAGCGAGAGGCGAGACGAGTACCTAATGAAGAGACTGCAGTATGAAAAGTACTAATCGACCAACAACAAAGAAGACAAAAGTATAAAATATGTAGCAGATATATCACAAGAGATCATACACAGGACAACACATACGGAATGAAAGAAGAGAGGAAAAAGATACATCTAAAAGACGAAATCAAGCAGCTAGAGATACTCACCCTCAACTGTATTGATTTCTGGACACATGACATGCAGTCTTGTCCGATGAATAGAAACAGAAACTGAAAATACAAAGGAACGAACTAAAATTTCAAAATATGAGAAGAATTTTAAAAACCCATCATCATTATCATAATCATCGTCGTCGTCATCATCATCATCATCATCATCATCATCATCATCATCATCATCATCATCATCATCATCATCATCATCATCATCATCATCATCATTATCACCAACAACAACAACAACAACAGCAACACAACACCACCACAATAACAAAAACAACAACAACAACAACAGCAACACAACACCACCACAATAACAACAACAACAACAGTAACAGCAGCAGCAGCACACCATCACAATCACAACAACAACACTTACAGTCCAGCGATTTCCTCAAAAGGAGCTCATTAAGACTGAATCGGCAGCCGATTCTAAGGCTCAAAAAGTTGTGATATCTGATCCCGCACTTGAAAGACAAGAAGGCAGAAAGAAGAACATTGAAAATTGTTTATGTTGCTCTCATGAATGAATTATGTGCAGAAAAAAACAACAAATTATGTCAAAATGTTGACTTTTGGAGAATTTTTAAGAAGGTCGTCCAGGAAAAATTTTGTAGAACTCTCAGCCAAAAGAACAAAATTATGAAACTGAAGAAGAAAAACAAGCGCGTCAACTTTGAACGTAGAAAAAGTGTTGCTCTCGGGAACTTGGTTTGTCGACCTAGGAAGTCAGGAATTTTGAATGGTTTAAAAATCACTCTTCTTTTCTTACCTTGAAAAAGATAAAGAAAGAAAGATGTTTGTTGAATGACAACATAGAACATCTGTCAGTTCAGGGAGTACCTATTTTTAAAAATCTTTCTTCCTTCCTCTGGTATCCTTAGGATGTCGAGGGGAGGTGCAAGTTTCTGTCCTGTGCTAGGTGTGTAGCGTCTGTGATAGATATGTTAAGTTGTTCCAGGACCTTTTTAACCCCGTCCAGTCAGGTCTTTCTTGGTCTTCCTCTTGATTTGAAGCCAAATTTTCGAGTTTTGTAAGCTCTAGCAGCTAGTTGCTTCTGGGGCATTCTGGTTAGATGTCCAAACCATTTAACTGTTTGACGCTCTGTGAATTTTATTACTGGTTTGGTTGGTTTTTAGCAGTCTATCGAAGAGCACCTATCGATGAGCAACATTAGTTTTACAAGCATTCGACGGCTGAAGCTATTTTGGATTATCAAACAAACTGCAGAATCAGCTCGGAAAACGCGTATGTGCAAGATTTGTGAGGATACAAAGTTGACAGCTCAAGCATCGTTAAAGCATGGTCTTCTTGAGGCGCAGAATCTACGTGTACACTCTAATTTGAAAATTCGTTGATCCATTGTATCAATATTCAAGCATAATGTTGAACCCAGCTCAACTGTAGCCAAGACAAGCGTGTTCGGATCATGATAGGATCATTGCACCCAGTACCCAATCGCGACCTCAGTGCTTTCTTGGCCTATTTTCGATTTTATAAACATTGAAAGAGTGACTTCTTTTTATGCTCACTCTTTGTCATGGACTGTTTTCACTATTACATGTATTAAAAATGAAGACAGGACAAGAAAGCACCGAGGTCGCGCAATTCTTGCATACTGTGCGGACATACCACTTACCTCTACGCAGCAGCACTGGGTTCTCTGTACCTTTTTTAATAACTCCACCATTTTTCATCCAATCTTCATGAAATATTCACAGAATTAAGAAAAGATGTAAAACTAAAATTTGTAGGATGAATCTTTGATATTACATGTATATGGAATAGATTTTTGATGGCGGTGTCTAGAGTGTGGATTTTTCACGATTTTTTTGCAAACTTGAATGCTACCTCAGGAAAAAAAATTCATTAAAAATATTCTAATTCATTAATGAAAAAAAAAAGTAGAAATTTTTTTAGATCTAATCTAATCAACGAAAACAGAATACTTCCAAATGGCTAGCAGAAGGGAGACAGTATCACTGAGGAGAGGACAGAAACTTGAACACTCGGTGCGTTTTGGGCGTTACTCCAGAAAACGTTTGACAGAACAAGCTACAAACTTTTTAACATCGTCCACAGAGTTTAACCCTATCCGTACGTCGTGTTTTACTATCGTATCCATACGACGTGGGGAACTCTGTGCCACCACTTAACCCTATCTGAACGTCGTGTTTTACTATCGTATCCATACGACGTAAGGAACTCTGTGCCACCACTTTCCAAAAAGGAAATTTACTCGTTAATCCGATCCGTACGCTTTGCATAGCAGTCTGTCAAAATGATTTTGTAAAAAGAAATACAGAAAGTTTCAAAGAGATCTTCGTACTAGAAGTATTCTAAAATGTGAAGAATATAACCCCGGGGGTTCAAAATGACCCCAGGGCGTACGGATAGGGTTAAACACTTTAAAAAGACACGAAGCAATCTACAAGAAGCCAATGAAGCAAGACTATGTTCTGTTGACTTGTCCTTTAATTACGTTTGTAAAATGAAAGGGGAAATACAAAGCACCTACTCAGGACTTCTCAAAATCGACGTAATCTCTACATTTGTGACTGCCTCCAGAAACGTGCTGACAGTGCTTGATGAGTGATTTTAATTACATAAAAAATCTTAATTATTTTTAAAAGTTGATATCACAAATATGTGAGGCGTGCTGACAAAATGAGTTACTTCTCCCAATCCACAAATGGAGATATTGGCCAAAAATGGACTCAAGAGTCTAATTTGTTGATTTTCTATTGGTGCCATATTCTTTAAAAATAATAAGCCTTTTATTATTTCATACTTATAAATTGAAAAAACTTTACCTATAAGTGTGGCGTATCTGTTTGCATAGGTCTCGAATCCGAGAAGTAACTCATTTTGTCAGCTCCCTTCACATATATATTATGCACAAATGCTTCATTCTTGATGAGAACGAGATTTGCTGTTAAACGTTATACTATTCTAATGCTACTCTTCCCTCTTGTTACAGCTCCCCTTCACATTAATTAAAAGAGTCCTAGAACTTTGTTTTTAAAATGAGAATTAGATTAGCCCCACTCTGTTGCTAAAAGTAACAAAGATGAATAATATGATCACAATGTGTTTGCTTGTGAGGTGTCAACCATAAACTGAAGCTCTAAAATTGTTATGGGTTTCTATAAATGTGTCATATAGCCTTCTCGGACAAAAGCGAAAAATCTCGGAGGTTCTGTGTGCAAGTTGCGCACGTAAAAGATCCCATTGGTGGTCTAAAATCGGTAAGAGTAGGCTTCGGTCGCAACCCGGGCAAAATTCAAAGTTTCCTACAAATGAATAGTCAGGTTCAGCGGGAAGCGAGTTGGCCCTGCAATAAATGTTTTTCAAAATAGGAGTTTTGCAATTGGCACCAGAAATTACTTCCACCATACTTCATGATAACCCTCTTAGCAGAAATAAAGAATTCAGGTATCTTGGCAGCATTATCTCCAAACCTTCAAACTGCTTTAAGCATCCAGCAAGGACCTAGAAATGAAGGTGTCGCTTTTGTAAAATTGAAAACCATTTTGCGGTTAAAGACCATCTCACCGGACATCGTGGGGTAATGATTAGGCTCTTCGCTGGCGAACGCAGGATCATCATCATCATCCGGTGCCTTGCCGACTGGCGTGGGCGATCATGGACCTCCACTTCACCCTGTCTTGCGTTGCAGCAATTGTGTCTGTCATTATTGCTGCTCCCAGCCATGTTTTCAACTAGTCCAGTATCTTTTTCCTCCGTCTGCCTCTGATTTGAGTTCAAATCCCATGTGGGGACTTAAAAAAAAATTGAGTATTGCTATCTTTTTTTCAGCTTGGAAGATGTATCCCTCTCTGCCCGGAGGTGAAAAAACACCTACATTAGAAAAAAAAAATTTTAACTCCCGAAAACCATCTCTTTGAAAACTAAACTGAAAATGCAATAGCAATATTTGGGCAATGTTTAGTCCAGAAATATGAATCTTTCAAACAGTCTACGAAGAATGTTGTTAATCAAATGGATATTTAGAACAAGATATGAGAATGCCAAAGATAGGATTACCCCTATCAAACAAGGTACTGAAGACCAAATGGACAGAGAAGAAGAGGTTGACCAACTGACAGCCCTAGGAGTACAGTCAGAGAGGAGGCAATGACCAGGGGCTGTAGAAGACTAACCTAGAACAGCAGATGATCTGGGGACACAAAAATGAGGTCGACTGCTCACTGCCTAGTGTATCTGACGTTAAAGTAAAACAGAGAGAGAGAGAGAGAGAGAGGGGTAGATAGATAGATAGATAGATAGATAGAGAGAGAGAGAGAGAGAGAGAGAGAGAGAGAGAGAGAGAGAGAGGGAGAGAGAGAGAGAGAGATGGCGAGAGAGAGAGAAAATGAGAGAGAGAAAATGAGAGAGACAGTTAGTAAGTAGGTGCTTGTATGTCTGTATGTCTCTGTACGCGTGTGGGTGGTTTTGTGTCTGCGCGCGCGCGCGCGCATGTGTGTGTGTGTGTGTGTGTGTGTGTGTGTGTGTGTGTGTGTGTGTGTGTATGCATTTATGTATGTATGTATACTTGTGTGATATGTGTGTGCACACGTTAAACAATATTCCATACTGAACAATAAATTCTTTTGAAAAAAAAACCAGAGACATTAAGAAGTTGCAGTTACCTATCTACGTTACTCTTTAAAAAAAAAACACCTCGAAATACTACATATGTCAGGAACTTTTTAACTTTGCCAACAAACAGGATACACAAGTCGCCCAAATGCTTAAATAAACAAATCAGGACAACTGGTTGGTTTGGTTGCCCCTCCCTCCCCGTAACCCCCCCCCCCCAAACCATTAAAAAAACAAGAAAAGAAAAGAAAGTTGGGAAAAAATCGGGCAAAAATCGGGCAAAGATGATCAGTGTAGTTATTCTAAATCTGCAGGTAACTTTTACGGGCAGTGGAAAGTTTCTCTTTTTAACCTAAGTTCCAAATTTTGTCCCCCCTGACAAGAAAAAAACATTGAATTTATTTTTTAAAAATCAAAATGTTAATAAGCTGTAGGTTTGCTGTTGCTGCTGCTGCTGCTGCGACTGCATCTGGTTGCTTTTGTTTGGAATTGTTTGGGAATATTTTTATTTATTTTTTTGGTAAAATCTATTTTGCGGTTCATTCATTTTGTCCACATTCCTTGCTCTTAGGTCGCGTTCTTCACACACGTCAGAGTTCAAATCAAGTTCTGGCCATTATCTCTTCTTAGCGATAAGAGTGTGCAGGGGAAAATAGAATTATAATCATATTGTCAGTTGTATCGTTCTATGGTCAGATTAACCCTATCCGTACGTCGTGTTTTACTGTCTTATCTATACGACGTGGGGAACTCTGCGCCACCACTTTCTAAATATAAAATGTACTCGTTAATCCCATCCGTACGCTTTGCATAGCAGTCTGTCAAAATAGCTTTTTGAGAAATACTGTAAGTTTCAAAGAGATCTTAATAATATTAATAAGATCTTTGCACTAGAAGTATTCTAAAGTGTGAATAAAGCAACCACGGGGGTACAAAATGACCCCAGGGGTACGGATAGGGTTAAGATCAAGTTCTGGCCATTATCTTACAGTGATAAGGCTGTGCAGGGAAAAATATAATAATTTTTAGTGTTAGTTATAACGGTCTATAGCCAGACTTAAGCGCACGGTCGACTCGCTACGCACTAAGATGCCCTCTTCAGCACGAGTATTTAGAGACAGTCACATTCCAGTGAAGTTGTTTTTGTGGATCACGGTCAAATCTGGAGCATGAAGTAGTGCCGTGATACCAGGAGATGTCGTTTTATCTATCTATCTATCTATCTATCTATCTATCTATCTATCTATCTATCTATCTATCTATCTATCTATCTATCTATCGATCTATCTGTCTATCTATCTATCTATCTATCTATCAATCTATCTGTCTATCTATCTATCTATCTATCTATCTGTCTATCTATCTATCTATCAATCTATCTATCTGTCTATCTATCTATCTATTTATCTATCTATCTATCTATCTATCTATCTGTCTATCTATCTATCTATCAATCTATCTATCTGTCTATCTATCTATCTATTTATCTATCTATCTATCTATCTATCTATCTGTCTATCTATCTATCTATCTATCTATCTATCTATCTATCTATCTATCTATCTGTCTATCTATCTATAAGAATAACGATAACAACAGAGAAGAAAGAGCACAAAATATAACGTAACCATAGAGTGAGTAGATGTCCCAAATCCTGCCCACAGAAAGTTTTGACAATTCAAAGTTCATGATGTCTCCTCACATTATTGACGACTCCAAAGAAATCATCATCATCGTCATCCGGTGCCTTGCCGACTGGCGAGGGCGATCATGGACCTCCACTTCACTCTGTCTTGCGTTGCAGCAATGGTGTCTGTTGTTCTTGCTGCTCCTAGCCATGTTGTCATCTTGTCCAGTATCTTTTCCCTATATCTGCCTCTGCCTCTCTTTCCATCAAACCTGTCTGTTGTTACAATATTCTTCAATGCTTCTCTCCGCATTGTGTGTCCCAAAAAAATTTGCTTGTCGCTCTCGTATATTCGTCATAAGCTATCTTCTGCACTCTCCAAAGAAAAAAAAAAAAAAAAAAAAAAAAAACGTCCTCGTTTGCGGTCTAAGAATGGTTTTAGAACATAAAAAGCTTAGTACGTACGTAATTTTCTTACTTAGAGCATAAGAACATGAAAGTGTAATAAGTACATTGAAAAGCCACAAACTCAAACTACTCAAGAAGTATTCTGGGGACTGAGACGTTCTAGAACCAAAAAGCGTTATCGGCGACGACTCGACTGCGTATGTACATTTTTTGCATACCGGATTCTGTGTGTGTAGATGGTAAGAGACTTGGACTATAAAAGACAGAAGCCTCTCGTCTTGAGGCCTAAATCTTCCTCGCCATTCAGGTTTTTTCTCCACGTCACCAGCAGCCAGCAACAAATACTCTCCAGCAGACATGGGCAAACTGACGCTTCTGTTCCTTGTGTGTGTCGTCGCCTTTGTCTTTGCAGACGTCTCCGTGGGTGAGTGGTCGCGCCTTCTTCTCACTACTCACTCCTTGCTAGTTTGTCATGTTTCTGCCTTCTTCTCACTACTCACTCCTTGCTAGTTTGTCATGTTTCTGCCTTCTTCTCACTACTCACTCCTTTCTAGTTTGTCATGTTTCTGCCTTCTTCTCACTACTCACTCCTTGCTAGTTTGTCATGTTTCTGCCTTCTTCTCACTACTCACTCCTTGCTAGTTTGTCATGTTTCTGCCTTCTTCTCACTACTCACTCCTTTCTAGTTTGTCATGTTTCTGCCCCTTCTCACTACTCACTCCTTTCTAGTTTGTCATGTTTCTGCCTTCTTCTCACTACTCACTCCTTTCTAGTTTGTCATGTTTCTGCCCCTTCTCACTACTCACTCCTTGCTAGTTTGTCATGTTTCTGCCTTCTTCTTACTACTCACTCCTTTCTAGTTTGTCATGTTTCTGCCCCTTCTCACTATTCACTCCTTTCTAGTTTGTCATGTTTCTGCCTTCTTCTCACTACTCACTCTTTTCTAGTCTTTAATGTTATAGATAGATAGATAGATAGATAGATAGATAGATAGATAGATAGATAGATAGATAGATAGATAGATAGATAGATAGATAGATAGATAGATAGATAGGCTTTTGGACTCGCAACCGTAAGGTCGTGGATTCGAATCCCGTCTGGGGCCCGACGTTGTGTCCTTGGGAAAGGCACTTTACACGAATTTTCCTCACTTCACCCAGGAGGGAATGGGTACCCGGCTATAGACAGCGAAAGATCTTGTCAGTTTGTTAGTGTTTGAGCGCTTAATCAGCTGCTTGCACTCTATGCTTCCCGTGAAGCTGAGAAAGTTTCGGAGTGTTCTATGGTCTGCTGGGGTAATAATATAGTGTAAAGCGCATAGAGCCTG
>NW_004797672.1:592073-594087 GCF_000002075.1 Aplysia californica
AGAGAGAGAGAGAGAGAGAGAGAGAGAAAACTTGACGAGCGCCTGATTCCACCGTCTCTTGACACATATTACTGTTATCACCACCAGCCTTCTTCTCATCGTCCACAAGTCGATGACAAATCCGTAGATCAGCCGTCGTGTCGTGTCGTGTCGTAAAGCGGTTTGTGCAAAAGGCCAAGCAATAATGATTGGTGACAATCGGCTGTATGATATATCTTCTACGTTTGCGGCATAACAGGGAGTGAACATCACGTTATACTTAATGACCCTCTACTATAAAGCATCTCGGTAAACCATCTTCGTTTCCTTTTAGTAAGTAAAAGTTAAACGGACTTCCCAACACAATTAGGGTCGTATTACCGCCGAAGATTAAGGGTGTTACTTGACGCTCATATGACTTTTTGCAGTTACGAGCGCCGTAAAGCATTACTAAAACTAAAAGGATGTTACTAGAGATCAGTGTTGGAAGCGAAGATGGCGGAGAGATAAAGTTTTGATAGGAAAGATGGAGCCAACCTCGAACTAAACCGCTCAAAACGAATAAAAACCAATGTAATATATTGATAAGATGAAAACGGTTGAATGGATTTTTAAAACCAAAAACCAAAAACCTACAAACCAAAATATGCAACAAAAAACCCCAAATTGTTGACTCTTTGAATAAAAAGAACATTGCTTTGTAAATTATGTCAGATGTCAAAATCTCCCCCCCCCCTCTCTCTCTCTCTCTCTCTCTCTCTCTCTCTTGCTGTTGAGCGGGGATATGGGCTAAACAAATGCTATGTATTTATTATTTATTAAAGTTCCTTGTTTTTTCGTTTTAGAAAATAGTGTTAGAAATGGTCTAGTCTCCATTCTTAAGTCTGGTAAAATGTGTCACGATACGGTGGAATCAGGCGCTCGTACGTTTGTGGAGGGCAAACAGAGTTATTGCCGTATCATCTTACAGCTTGTTCATTTTGTACTGCTTTTGAGGAAATAAATTACCCCATCTATTTGGTATAGAAGTCGAGATTTATGCCATTAAAGAAAGATGGGGGGGGGTTCGCTTGGTGAAATTGGCGAGAGATAAGCTGGTAAACTTTGGTGACTTCTGTGTCTTTGATCAACGTTTGTTTTTATATAGTAATATTAACATAGAAAACGTGTTTTTAAAAGGACATAGTATATATTTCATTTTGATTTACTTCCGAGATCTACATGGTATTTGAGGAAATACATTATCCAACTCTGGAGCCTTTTCTTCTCATTTTCCCATTTCCACGCCTTGCAGTTTGAAAGTCTTCATGTTGTCGTCAAATACTGCCAAATTGTCTTCATTTAAAATTAACAAATGTAGAAAAAGTGTGATCGTTGTTCTTGGTTAATATCAAACTTTCGAAATGTCCGACTTATGTCTGTTCTGACTGCTTCTGACACATAAGTGAGGCATTGTGGTGAACGCAGGCGCTGGTCAAAATAACGAAATCGAAAGAAATCGGCATGTTTCGGCCAGTTTGGAATTTTTTAAAGAATTTATTTTTGGGCTCAACACCTTCTAGCATGTCCCTTCAAAAACATTCTTATGTGTGGATTTTATGGAAAAACGTTGATTAAATGCACAAAGAATGTAAATTTGCAGTTTCCAAGGACTCTTCAGCTACGGAAGTTACCAAACTTTGGTGGCCATTTTCTCGCTAATTTCACCACTGAAACCAGGCGACCCTTTCTCCTTCAATCAAAAATGTCTCGACTTCTATTCAAGATAAATGGATCTTTTTTCCTCAAATGCAAGGCAAATGAAGAACTTTTAAGATGATATCAATAATTCCATATGCCCAAAAACTGACGAAAACATAAGAAGGGAAGACCAACGATGGCATGGAGGCGAGCGGTACAAGCGGAAATTGAAAAAGCGGGGGTATCATGGAAACAGCTAGAAAAGGATGCTCAGGACAGGCTTCGCTGGAGTAATGCTGTTGATGGCCTGTGCTCCACTGGGAGTTAAAAAGGGAAAGAGAGAGAGAGATAGAGA
>NW_004797672.1:594549-603364 GCF_000002075.1 Aplysia californica
ACACACACACACACACACACACACACACACACACACACACACACACACACAAACACACACAAACACACACACACACACACACACCATCAAGATAGACAAACTAAGGGTAAATTCTTTCCTTGTAGTAAAAGTTATCCATTGCTCTCAACTCTTAGACAGTCACACTTTGCCTTGTGTATGGCATTGGTTTGACTTATCTAATCTAACGCCCCGATCAACCCTGTGAGATTATTTAAGAGGCCAGACTCTAGGAATAAATGGTCGCTTTTAAACACAAGTGGGCTGTCCCGAAAAATGCTGCTTTGAGAAAATTGAAGGTAAAGTTTTTGGACCCTTGCTAACTTTCTTTAAAAGACAATGAGAGTTTTCTCTGTAACCAATCAAATGTACCCACCAATGAAACCGAACTTCTCCTATAGAATGGGAATACCCATTTTTGAAGTAGATCAAGATTTCTGGAAACCTTTTGGTCGCTCATTGTGGGTGTACCCCTACACTCACTTATCAATGCCAAACATGGACCACGAACAAGACATTGGAGCACAGAATTACAACATGCGAAATACAATGTCTTAGCAAAGCAGTAAACAAGACAAGGCGAGGCAAAGTTAGAAACTCAGGAGTCAGAGAAATGGTGGATACGATTAATGATGTCATGCATCACATCCAACACCAAAGAATCAAATGGTTCGGACATCTCATGTGATTACCAAACCACAATCCAGCACAACGTGCCTACATAAAAAAATACAATGGCAACACGGCTAGAGGATGACCCAGAAAGACCTGGATAGATGGAGTCAGGGAAACACAAACAGCTCATGGCATCCCCCTGACCCAAGCTCTCCGGCTGGTGGAAGAGAGACGCCTCTTTCTTCCAGCGACACCCACAAGGGCATATCGTATAAGCGACGGATAAAAGTAAAATAAAGTGAAGATTGTGGATCTTCGTGTATGGTGCATGTGATTGAATACTAAGAAGGGTATAAAGTAACACTTATTTGTTTCATTCATCTACTCTCAAGTGCACTGCCTAATCAACAGAAGCACACACAACTCTTGCCCATCTCGTCTCTGTTGCAAGCATTCCACTTAAAGGTCTAGTCATTAAATTCCTGCGTGTGGTTGAATGATGCATCCGATGTGACATGTACATTTTGTCAGCTTTACTTCTCTTTTCATATTGGATTCTAATGAGAGTAATATATAATTTAAATTCCCATGTGTTTTTACAGTCCTGTACAGCCAAGAAAATTTATCTCTGGGATAATAAAGTATTATCTTATCTTATCTTTTCTTATCTAAGTCCAAATGCTGAAAATTTTGGAATATGACAACCTCCCAAAGCATCAAAAATGCCCATTTCAATATCATGGTCAAGGCGTATAATTTTCTTTTTTTGCGTGGTTTCTAGTGGGACTAACACAACAGAAGATAGTTGTTTTGTTGGTGGTTTTGTTTTGTTTTCTCGGTTGTAAAAAGTATCCACGACATACACCCCCCTCACCAGGGGTGCTACTGACTCAAGTGTCTTTGGGACATTAACATCTTGAGTATTCTTATGCACAGTAGAATTGTAATTGTAAATTGTGTATGGCGTATTATACAGGTCACCGTATTATACAGGTAACCGTCATGCAGGTTCGACTGTACTAGTATTTCTTCACGGTTTGTGGCGTCGTTCTTACTCTGTCTCTGAGCGTTTCCAAGTCGTTCGGCATGTCTATGATTTGGTTTTCTCGGGAACTTGCGGGCAGGACAAGATACACAGTTGATTATCTCTATATACACCTATTATATTTGTGAAAATTCGATACGTTGGAGGCCTAAAACTTCCGAACCACTTAACTTTCGAATTTGAACAAATTAACGATGGTTCAGAATCATTTAAAGTGTGCACGGTTTTATTGAAGAGTCAGAAGTCACTGTTGTTTAATTTTCAGTTTTTCATCAGTTTTGTTTAGATTTTATCTTGGAAAAGTCTAGCGTTTGTCACACAGTGACTATACCAGATGGGGGTCCGATATTTATTGTCAGTTTTCTCCTTCTCCTTCTTCTTCTTCTTCTTCTTCTTCTCCTTCTTCTTCTTCTTCTTTTTCTTCTTCTTCTTCTTCTTCTTCTTCTTCTTCTTCTTCTTCTTCTTCTTCTTGAAATAACAGTATTACCTCCACTTGTGATATTCTCCAGAAGACCATGATGTTTACGTTTGTGAATCTGAATGTTTGATTTCTGTTACATTACAGACCAGGTGGTGAAAAACGAGGTGACCAATATCTTGACGGTGAACATTACCCAATGTATGGCTGCATGTGACCACATCTTCCGTCTCTTCCCTGGCCACGACGAGAGTGTCAGCGACAGAGCCTGTGTCAGAGAATGTAGAGGGTAAGTCATGCGTTTTACGCCTTTCTAGAAACTGTTTGGTGTCTCTCAAACTCAAACCCGTGCCAGAAAATACAGATCGTAAGTCATGTGTTTTACGCCTTTCTAGAAACTGTTTGGTGTCACTCAAACTCAAACCCGGGTAAGAAAATACAGATCGCAAGTGACGTTTCACGCCTTTCTAGAAACAGTTTAGGTTACTTTCATTGCACGAGTCAGACAGAAAGTGTAGAGCGTGAGGAATGTTTTCACATCTCCGCCGAAGCAATTTAGGTCTTTTCTAGTGCGCGTTTCAGACAGTGTACAGCGTAAATGTTGTTTTTACGTCTTTATAGAAACAATTTAGATCACTTTTAAAGCCTATATCGGAGAATGTATACAGCGTAAGACTTGTTCGATAACACCTTAATCAAAGCATTTTAAGTTGCTTCCAGAGCACGAGGTAGGTGAGTGCATATTATAGCTGTTGTTTGTACGTCTTATTCCACACAAATTAGTCGGTTTCAAGGAATGCATCAGAAGGTACAGAGCGTCAATGTTGTTCTTACACTCTTATCCAATCAATTTAAGTCACTTTTTTAAACCTCTTTCTCTGGCAAAATCAAGAATGGCTCTGGCAACTGCTTTTCTGAGAGTATCGTTAAAAAAGACCTGTTTCATATTCTCCGCAAAGCTTGTAAGTAAAATCTGCAAGTGGTTGGCGGGTGCTCTATATCATTGTCTGCCCTTTCTTTCCTCTCCAACATTCTATCGTCCATATCTCTCCTCCTTTCTTTTCAAGCATCCATCCACCTTATCTCTCCTCCTTATTTCCTCTCAAATTCAAACATCTCTCGTCCTTATCTCTCCTCCTTCTTCCTTTCAAACATCCCTCGTCCACATCACTCCTCCTTTTTTTCCTCTCAAACACCTATCGTCCATATCTCTCCTCCTTTTTTCTCTCAAACATCGATTGTCCTTATCTCTCCTCCTTCCTTTTCGTGTTTGTTACTCTCTTGTTGTAACGCTTCTAATCTTCGGCACTTAACTTACATGATCTAATTGTCTTGCAAGTGCCGTAAAACGCTTAGTTCTACTTGAACAAACCAGCCTTGAAGAAAAAGCCAGCCCAATGTATCCGTTTTTCTTTTCTTCCTCCTGCAGTCAAGTCGCCAAAGTCCACTCATGCTTAAACTCTCATTGATGACGTCAGAAGGATTTGACCTAGATATTGGAGGACAGCCGACCCACTTACACTTACAGGTCTGTCAGCCCTGAACGAAATAAACACGAAAATATTCGTAAGACGGATTTTTAAAAAACCAAAACAATTTCCTGATTCGTTTTTGTTTTTTTTGTCTGTTTGTTTGTTCGCTGTTGTTCTTTTTTTGTTTTTTTTATCTTTGCTTTGAAAAATGTTTTTGGGGATTGTTTTTTCGTAAGTGTTTTACGGCGCTTGAGAATGCATAAGGTCATATGGGTGTGCTGGACACGTTTAACATTTCAGTCGGTAAGAAATTTTGAATTTTGCCCGGATGGCGGCCGAAGCCCACTCTTATCGATTTTAGACCTCAAGGGGATCTTTAGCGTGTACAACTTGCATACGTGACCTCCGATATTTTTCGCCCTTCTCTGAGAAGGCTATGAGTAGATCTTTCCTACCATGAGATCAGGGGCTGTGACAGAAAGACAGCAGTAAGAAGGAGCCAGGGAATAGCAGTAGAAAGGCTGCAGACTGTAGAAAGAGTCAGGAGTCCAGAGGAGGGGACAAATGAGGTGAGGAGTGGGGGCAGAAAGTGGAGACGAAAGTAGACGACACAGCATTGTTACAGAGCAGGAAACGAGGTGAAAGGAGACAATATTTTTAGAAAAGAAATATTTCCGTCGTTATCCGGATTCGAACCCAGGACCTATTGAATGAGAGGCGAACACTTTATCCTCTAGACCACGTGAGCCCCCCTGAGATTGTTTGAATACTAGACAAAGTCGGTGCAAACGGTGTTGGTTTTTACAGTTTTTACAGGCGTACGTACGTTTTGACTTCACATCCACCTCCACCATCATTCATTCATTCATTCATTCATTCATTCATTCATTCATTCATCATTCATCATCATCATCATCATCATCATCATCATCATCATCATCATCATCATCGTTCGCTACAATAAAGAGTGGGATTTGTGCTGACTTTACGTGGGTTTTTTTGTTGTAATTTTAGCATAATTTTAATTTTTTTCTTAGGTGGAAACAAGGGAAGGGGTGCACTTCTTGTTGTTTAAAATAAAATCAGATAATTTTGCTTAACTGATAAGCTATCGTCTTTGGCCTCGTAGATCTAGCTTCTGCAGACCACAAAGTGCTGAATCGACTAGAACTTTTTTTTTAAAGTGACTGAGAAAATGAAGTGGCTGAGACAACCTTCGACAGAGATAAACATGCGCCGACTCGTGGCTCGCCCTCCCCCCCCCCCTCCTTCCCCCTCCTCCACCCAGCTCGCCACTCACGTGGCCCCCATCCGAGCCCCATGTGGTCTGGTAAAAGTAAAAATAGATAGCATTTGTATAGCGCAAATCCCCGCTCAACAGCAAGCTCTATGCGCTTCACAATCTATACTATTACCCCAGCAGACCTGAGAGCATTCTGAAACAACCTCAACTTCCTAGGAAGTATACAGTGCAAGCAGCCATTTATAAGCGCTAAAACACTAACATACTGAAAAGATCTTTCGCTGTCTATGGCCGGGTACCCATTCCCACTTGGGTGAAGTGAGGAAAATTCGAGTAAAGTGACTTTCCCAAGGACACAACGTCAGGCCCGCAACCTCACGATTACGAGTCCGGTAGTCTAACCACTAGACCACCGACAACATCACGATTACGAGCCCGGTAGTCTAACCACTAGACCACCGACAACCTCACGATTAAGAGTCCGGTAGCCAAACCAGTGACTAACCACTAGACCACCGACAACCTCACGATTAAGAGTCCGGTAGCCTAACCAGTGACTAACCACTAGACCACCGACAACCTCACGATTAAGAGTCCGGTAGCCTAACCAGTGACTAACCACTAGACCACCGACAACCTCACGATTAAGAGTCTGGTAGCCTAACCAGTGACTAACCACTAGACCACCGACAACCTCACGATTAAGAGTCCGGTAGCCAAACCAGTGACTAACCACTAGACCACCGACAACCTCACGATTAAGAGTCCGGTAGCCAAACCAGTGACTAACCACTAGACCACCGACAACCTCACGATTAAGAGTCCGGTAGCCAAACCAGTGACTAACCACTAGACCACCGACAACCTCACGATTAAGAGTCCGGTAGCCAAACCAGTGACTAACCACTAGACCACCGACGCCCCAAAAGTACATCCCTGGGAAAGAACAGGTGCTGTGACAGCTGTTGCTGCTTTACGTACATGGGTTATCTGTCCTTTCAGTCAGACCACGGGCATTTCGTTATGACAACTCGCCGATTTTGTTTTGAGTTACCTGAATTAGAACTTGTTCACTTTCGTCTGGTGGTTTTTGGGTTTTTTTTTTCAAAGCAAAAAAATCTAGCTAATTTCAGCCACGCCTAGGAAACATTGCGTGGCACTTTTGCAGGCCAGCAACCAAACAATCATAAAACGACAAATGCAGTTTTTGGGACACCTGAATAGACATAAGGGTCTTGAACATCTAGCTCTCAATGGCAAAATTGAGAGCAAGCGAGGCAAGGGTAGGCCCAGAACAACATACTTAGGGAACCTAAACAAATGGGTAACTGGGAAAGATCAGGAAAATGAAGCTTTTTTTAAGAGCATCCGAGCAATGGAATGAATGGAAAACCATGATCGCCGATGTCTGCCACAGACCTTGCACTGGAGGATGATGATGAACCAAACAAAAAGATGCTTTAAAATCTTAATCCAGTAATAAAAAAGTGTCTGTTTTCCATGTATATTAAAAACCATCCTTTTCGTGCATACACAAGATCAATAAAATAAACGATTTACTGTAACCTCGTCTGCAAATTGCTCATTTTGAGAAGACGAATCCACCATGACGTCACATTTTATTGTAAGCTTTTACTTCTAGATTTCTACCCACGACTGTCTAGACGTCTCCACGTGAGTCTTGGAAAATACTCACCCCTCTGTTGGACCATGTTTCTTATACGGGGTGCCCACTTTGGCTGGATCCGGCCGATCGCTCTACTCGGTCGACTGAAACTGAAAACAAACACGTTTGTTTTTGAGGCAACCAAGTCGGGTGATCCCACCCGTGGTGGACACCCCGTATTAGGCGTTCGCTGAAGTATGATGTTTAAGAAAATATGTCAACATTTTGTGTTTTAGGTGTACGCTGTAAGTCCCCTGTTGTTGTTACTTTTGTTTTTTTATTCTTCTTTTCACTCGCTTTGGGATATCTCCAAAGAAAACATGTCGGAATCTTAGTTCGGAATGAACCTTTGTGAATGAATTTTAAGATTCTGTTGGTCATCCAACTTTTAGACCCGTATGCAAAGATCTGAGAAGATTTGTATTTTATTTAGTTTTAACCGCAATCAGGCGACAATGAACAAGCTATGATCTGCAATGTTTGTTTGATTGATTGTTTTTTGTTTTTTTTAGGGGGGGGGGGAGCGGAGGGGTTGTCAGTTGTCACAGGGAATATTTTGGAGGGTGCAGGGAGGGTACAGATCTATATGGCTGATCAAAATCAAGAAGTTTAGCTTTGAATGAATCCGGGTGAAAAAAAAGTGATTTTTTACTTCCAGCATCAGGATGTCAAATTTTTTTTTTGGGGGGGGGGAGCCAAGGCCTTCTATAGGATACCAGAGAGAAGCTTTTTACATACCCCACAGATCAACCATCTGCCGCAAAGATAATTTTCAGGTACCCCCCCCCACACACACACACACACTCTCTCTGTCTCTCTCTCTCTGTCTCTCTCTCTCTCTCTCTCTTTGTCTCTCTCTCTCTCTCTCTCTCTCTCTCTGTCTCTCTCTCTCGCTGTCTCTCTCTCTCGCTGTCTCTCTCTCGCTGTCTCTCTCTCTCTCTTTGACTCTCTGTCTCTTTGTCTCTCTCTGTCTCTCTCTGTCTCTGTCTAAGTGTCTCTCTCTCTCGCTCTCTCTCTCCCTCTCTCTCTGTCTCTCTCTGTCTGTCTCTGTCTCTGTCTCTGTCTCTCTCTCTCTCTCTCTCTCTGTGTGTCTCTGTCTCTCTCTCTGTGTCTCTCTATCTCGCTGTCTCTCTCTCTCTCTCGCTGTCTCTCTCTCTCTCTCTCTCCCTCCCAAACCAGCTGTTCACACCATCTTGCAAAACGTCGTCACTCCCAACAGCACGATTTCCCACCACCAAGCTAAACAAGAACTAGCTTCTTATCGTGACAATATCCAGCGTGTTGAAAATATTGTTACCAAAAATAGGTTTTAAAAAAGAAAAAGAAAACCCCGCAGGACCAGTTGCTCTTCGCGGCTCTAAAATAACTGCAAAAAAATTCTTTTTAGATTTTTTAGTTTTAGTAAGAGTTGTACGGCACTTGCAACACAATAAGGTCACATAAGCGCCGGAGATTAGAGGTGTTACAAGAGAGTAGTAAACACAAAAAAAGGAAAGAGAGATAAAGACGATAGATGTTTGGTAGGAAAGAAGAAGCAAACCACACCAGAGCACCCGCCAACCACCCACCAAAAATTCTTTTTAAAAAAAATAAATCTTCTAAGCAATGAAAAATAATGGAAATCGTTCTACCTGCGTCTAGGGTTAAGATATATCGCTCTCTCGTCACAAGCAGAAGTTCTGAGCTCACTTCCCGTGGAGGCAGAGTTCTGTCAAGTATTTCAGTTTTCTGCTTGAGGGTTGATGTCTCTCAGCCCGCCTCCTAAACGATCTAAATCATGTCAAAAGGACGTCAAAAAACAACCCTTTTATGATAAAAAATGTGGGTGGTTGGTGGGTGCTCTTGTGTGGTTTGCTTTTGCTTTCCTATCAAATATCTATTGTCTTTATCTCTCCTCCTTCTTTTTTATGTTTGTTATTCTCTTGTAACACCTGTTATCTTCGGCACCTATATGACCTTCTTGTGTTGAAAGTGCCGTATAACTCTTACTGAAATATTTACGATTAAAAATAGAAAAGAACGGGCTCTCCTTCCATCTCTCTCCTGTCTGTTTGTCCTGCTGCTCCACTGCACTAAATTACCTGATGTGCGGTAAAGAAAAAAAATGTACTTTAATAAACTGAGCCGGTCAGAAGTTTGAGAATTTGCGGGAGAACAATGTAGGTTATCCCAGCGCCACATTTCTCTGACACCGGTGGATGACTGGAGCGTCTAGACATGATGACACCGCAGTGCAAATATTGCTCCAATCATCAAGATAACCAAAAAAAATGGAGCCTGTTGACTTAATGTTATATTTTGACCCCAGCAGAAAGTGCTCAGGGAAAAAAGACCCCCC
>NW_004797672.1:603467-604900 GCF_000002075.1 Aplysia californica
CCCCCGCCCAAAAAAAAAGAAAGAAAGAAGGTGCAAATGAGATTTTTTTTCAGAAGTAAAATAAGAATTTTGACAATTTTTTAAAATAAAATAAAATAGAAATAGAAAATATATGGTTTTCGCCTCTCGGGAAATAGGTCAGCTGTCGATGGACCTGATCACACGCGCGTGGTGTGGTTGGAAGTGATGTCTAAAGGAGCAGGGGAATCATATTATGTTCACTCGATGTGCATAGGGGGTATGGAATCATCATCATCAACTATTAGAGTTTGTTTATTTATTTATTTATTTATATGTAAAACATTCTTCTGTATGTTTACTCTAAGACTAACAGCTAATTTCAAAATCCAAAATGCTGCACACTTTGTTGTTATTACTAAACACAAAAGCGCCAGATTATAGAATTGGGCAGGGTCCCAAAAGAATTTTTTTATGTTTATCTATAATTATAAATAAATGATTAGCATACCAAAATGAGCTAGTCGAGAATCAAACTTTCCATTTTTAAAAACGTGAGCTTGTGACGTCACCCGTGCGCCCAGCCTACAAAGGTCACCGATAAGAACGCCCCGCCCACTTCAGTTCCCCCTGGTGCCAGGTGCCAGACTTCATGACCTTCTAGCGAGGTGAAGGACGCGGTGCGGGGAGTGTTGTTGAAGAGATGTCTGTCTGCAGACGCCATGTTGCTCGCTTGAAAAAACAGAAGCAGCAATGTCTTCAGCTGAGTAAGAACAAGCAAGTCCCTGCAATCGTGAACACTGCTCTCCATCCTTCCACATAGCAGAGTAAAATTCATGAACGGTACTTTTGGTTAAGTTTGAGTTAAAAGAAAGCTATCGACGCAAAAACGACCATTTAGTGTGCGCAGACATATTCATATTACATTATATAGAAACAACAATGGGAGAGAAAAGAAGTAAGACCATTTAGTGCAAGGAGACATTTTATATAGAAACTATACAGAGATAGTAAAGAAGTATAAAGACCATTTAGAGCAAGGAGACACATTATACAGAAACCACACAGAGATAGTAAAGAAGTATAAAGACCATTTAGAGCAAGGAGACACATTATATAGAAACCACACAGAGATAGTAAAGAAGTAAGACCATTTAGTGGATGGAGACATATGTATAATTTTTTTTATAGAAACCGCAAATGGATAGTAAAGAAGTAAGACCATTTAGAGCAAGCAGACATATAATATAGAAACAACACAGGGATTATAAAGAAGAAAGACCATAATTTAGAACAAGGAGCAGTGTATAAGAGAAAACACAAATGGATAGTTAAGAAGTAAGACTATTTAGTGCAAGGAGACAAATAGAAACCACAAATGGATAGTTAAGAAGTAAGACTATTTAGTGCAAGGAGACAAATAGAAACCACAAATGGATAGTTAAGAAGTAAGACTATTTAGTGCAAGGAGACAA
>NW_004797672.1:605836-607877 GCF_000002075.1 Aplysia californica
TGTGTGTGTGTGTGTGTGTGTGTGTGTGTGTGTGTGTGTGTGTGTGTGTGTCACAGTGGATCGCAGACGAAAGAGAAACGAAAAACATGATGACCTCTTTTTGAAGGAGAAGATGGACATCTGTTCCTTTTGCCCGACACGACACACACTGACGTCAGACTTCCATAGATCACGTACCTGTGACAGGTGACCTATGGGCTAAGGGAAATACCTGCAGTCTCACCTACCTGACTCTCTTTTTTTATAGTAGAGGGTTTTACGGCGCTCGCAACTGCATAAGGTCATATGAGCGCCAAGGGGTGGGTGTAAACAGAAAAGTATTTTCAGGGAATCAGACTTATTCTGCTCACATCTCTAGCTTCAACAGCACAAGGTCATCTTCGACTATCAAGGCACCCAGAAATAGCAGGTCTCAAGAGAGTGACAAACATACAAAAGAAGTAGAGGAAAATGACAATAGTAAGGACCAGGAAATAAAAAGCAGCAGTTCCCTGTTGTAGATCAGGCACAGTTATGAGCGTGACATGAATCAACCCATTTACAATTCTACAGAGCTTGAACGAGAAATGTCCTTTCTTTGGGAATGGCCTAAAGACACTACAGTCAGTGGCACAGCCCCGAGGGGTTCCTGACTCTCTATCATGGCCGAGGCGTCTACTTAACCCTATCCGTACGCCCTGGGATCATTTATTGCCCCCGGGGTTGTATTCTTCACATTTTAGAATACTTCTGGTACGAAGATCTCTTAGAAACGTTCAGTATTTCTTAAAAAATCATTTTGACAGACTGAAATGCAAAGCGTACGGATCTGATTAACTCGTAAATTTCCTCTTTGGAAAGTGGTGGCACAGAGTTCCCCACGTCGTATGGATACGATAGTATAACACGACGTACAGATAGGGTCAATTAACAAAACGCACTGCTTCCCTTCCATCATTTGGAAACATCGTCACAGTCTAAATCAAGCATAGACGTAGGCCATGATATAATTCTTAAACGACGAGCATGAAATCACGAAAGAGCCGTATGCACAACGTTACATTCGTTGCCTCTCAAAATTCCAAATTCATCATAGTTTTGCAAATTCTTCATTTTAGCTTTTTGCTTGTGTATTCAAATGTTTTAGCTTTTAGTTGTTATCTTGAGATTATTATGAGATTATTTTGAGATTATTATGAGATTATTTTTAGACTATTATGAGATTATTATGAGATAATTATGAGATAATTATGAGATTATTAGGAGATTATAATGAGATAATTATGAGATTATTATGAAATTATTATTAGATTATTATGAGATTACTATAAGATTTTTATGAGAATATTATGAGATTATTATGCCATCTGCAGGTTATAGAGTCATAATTTCGTTTTCTCCAAAGTAGGAATAAAATCATTTAATATTATTTTCCACTTCTACCTCTTTTTACATTAACTATTTTTTATTTATTTTTCGTTTAGATTACAGTGGTTTTATATTGCTAAAGAAAAAGTAAACAAATGTGTGACACCGTCATTATAAATCAGACTCTTGTCAAAATGAAGAAATCAAAGATACCGACATTTTCCCTGACAGTTGGAGAACTTTCATTGACATCTTCATTTGGCTCAATGCCTCTCATGCCCATTTGGAAACACATTTCAGTGTGGGTTTGTCTTTAGAAGTAACGTTGATCAGAGGCACAAAAAATGAGAAATTACATTTTCCAAAGCCAATGAAGCTTTGGAAATCAGCAAACGTTGGCATCTATTTTTTCGCCAATATCTTCTCGAGCATCACATAATCCCCGCCTCATTTAATGGCAAATATCTCAACTTTTATTCAAGATTAATGGCCATTTTCTCATCAAAAACAAGAAAACTGAAACAGCTTTCAGATGATTCTAGTAAATCCATGGGCCCCAAAAACTGACGAGAACCTGAAAACACCGTGTCATGAATCAAATAATTGTCGTTGTCAGCATGATCAAAACAATGCAGCAACACACGTACTACTAAAACAAAAGTCACAATTCCTTCTGCAGATTTTTTTTTTGGGG
>NW_004797672.1:607977-611398 GCF_000002075.1 Aplysia californica
GGGCGGGGGGGTGCAGTAAGAGTAGGAGCTACTGCAGTGTATGTATTTATGTGAATATAGTGTGTATGTATTTATGTAAATATGAAGTGTATGCATTTATGTAAATATAGTGTGTAAGCCCATGTATCTATGTAAATATGAAATGTATGTACATGTATTTATGTAAATGTGAAGTGTTTGTATATTATATAAATTGTGATCAACCTTCTTGCTCTTGGAATCCAAACATACAGCGAAACTCAATTCATTAACTTTTTAAAATCTTTTATTTTCTTTAATTGCGTAATTGACCACGAGGCCCCTTATATGTCCAAGCAAAAGTAACATGGCTATACAATGAACAGACACGATGGTTAATGTTTTGCAGAGTTTCTGTTTGTCTAACGCAGAAGACTTAGAGTGCACGAGGATGTAAATTGTTGGTATGTTTACAATTACAAGTTCAACAGTGAATGTCATTACGATTTCCATCAAACAGCATTGCATGAGCACACTAAAATAATGGTTATACTTTCATACGCCAAAGAGCACACTTTTTACACATGTCTTTTTCATCAGACTGTACATAAAGATAAATACACGCCATAGACATTCGGGTTATAAAATCCTAGATTAGACACTGTCATGGCGGCTGGTCTTTGCTCTCTGTATAAAACGTGGCTGCACTGGTGCGCACTAAGGGCGAACAGATGAAGGGCAAAAGGTCAAAACATAATGTTTATAGTGTGGTCAAAAATGCATTGCGCAACTTAATGCCAAATATCTCTTTAACTTTCGAACATAGGTTCTCTAAATTTTATACAATGACTTGCATCAATTGTCTAAGCTGACCAACATTTTTGTAAACACCTGCTAGTTGTATTCTAGAAAATTCATTAATAAATACTTCTTTTTTTTTTAAGTGGGTGATTTCTTCAGATTTTTAAGTGCTTACAACTCGGGCAAAATCGCTTTTAAGAGCAAGTTTGTCATTTTTTTCTAATAGCAATATTAGGCATACTGCTCGTATGCTTTGAATCTTTAGTGCTAAAAATATGTTCACTGTAAAATCAATTTCTTGTAACAGGTTTTTCCACTAAAGTGTTATTAGTGAATTATTACGTAACTCATATGCGTATACAAAATGTGAGCCAGAAGTGGAAAATGCTGAGAACAATCATATTGTCCGCATGATGCAGATTTATAGTATGGTATATACATTTAAGAAGAACAGTTGTTGTTTTTTTAATTGAGCCTCAGTTTTTCTGGGAAAATGTGATTAAGTTGAGACAAATTGATACAAACGGCTATGCAAAGTATGGGTGACATTGATTCACCCGTTAAAGAGGTATTTGAGGACAAGTTGCGCCTCAAATTTTTGACAGCACTCTAATTCAGCTCTAAACGAGTGCGTGAGTATCCGTCCTCGCTCCTCATCGGGTTCCAAGTCGAGTCAAATGGTGTCGTGCTCCAAGATGAATCAGGATAACGTCATAGCGCGTAAAGTAAAGTTGTTCCCGTATCCGATCCGGACATTGGGGATTGCCTTGTTAGTGAGACAACTTCCTGGGCCTTCGGCATAATATTGTGGTAAGGTGGCCAGTTCCTGTCCACGCCGCCTTTACTTCCCCAACTGGAAGTCAGGTACCCATTATTGCTGGGTGGGCTGGAGGGGACGAAAAACAATTTGTGTCCGAATCGAGGCTCGAACCCGGACTTTCCGCTTCGTAGACGAGCGCACTAACCGCTCCGCCACCGCAACCTTTAGTGTGTAGTCTGGGATATTATAACACAATGACATAATGATCCACACGTTCATGTGTACACACCACACACATAGCAAACACATGTATGTACACATACTCACATAAATACGGACCTTTACTTATAGACTCACACACACACACACACACACACACACACACACACACACACACACACACACACACACACACACACACACACACACCAATAATAATACAGCAAACTTGTGCACGCAAATATACACGCGAGCGTGCACAGATACGAAACTGCGTACCAACCCTTCGCACCTGCAGGTGCACACAAATTATGATAACTGGTCGCTTTTAAGCACAAGGGAACTATCCCGAAAAATGCTGTTTTGAGAAAATCGAAGGTGAAGTTTTTCCCCCTTGTTCAGTTTCTTTAAAAGTCAAGGAGAGTTTTCTCTACAACCAAACAAATAAACACACCAAGGAAACCAAACTTCTCCTGTAGGTTGGACAATAACCACTTTTGGTGTTGGTCAAGGTGTCTGGAAACTCCCAAAATCTGGGTTAGCCCGCTTGTCCTTAAAAAAAACCATATGTGAGGCAGCGTGGTGGAATCAGGCTCTCGTCAATATTTGGGCATGTAGAGTTATTGGTATCATCTTAAAGTTTGTTCACTTGTCTTTATTTGGATGGAAATTTATACATTTATCTTGGATACAAGTCGAGATATTCGCGAATGAAGGAGGTGGGGTCACCTTTTTTCAGGGGTAGAATTAGTGAGAAAATGGCCAACAAAGATTAGTCTTTTCCTTATCTTAAGTGTCCGTGGTAACTGAAAATTTACTTCTTTTTTTTTTGTGTGCCTTTAATCAACTTTTTTTCCAGAAAAATCCACTCAGAAATGAGTTCTTTAATGGGCATGAAAGGTGCTAAGCCAAAAAAAAAAAATGATAAAAATTCACAAACCTGAGGAAAAATACAAGTTTCTTCACTGTGATTATTTTTAATGAGAGCCTGATTCCACCACGCTGCCTCACATATTAAACGTACATAGATAGAATAAACATTATAGAGAGAGAGAGTAAAATTCCACACAAAGATATGATTTACATACAGATATAGAATATACATGTACATGACGAATGACACTTTGCGTGACCGGAGATCATCAGAGCAGCGTACTTTGGAGACAAAACTCTCAAAGCCGTGCACTAGTTGACGTTCCTCTCTTTACTACAGGTCTAGATAGGTTATCTGTCTGTCTGTCTGTCTGTCTGTCTGTCTGTCTGTCTGTCTGTCTGTCTGTCTGTCTGTCTGTCTGTCCACTACAAGTCAAGATATGTGACCTGTATAGCGGTGAGCGCCCCAGAAAGCTGATGATGAGTGTGTGTGTGTCTGTCCGTCTGTCTGTATGTCTGTCCCTCCCCTACAAGTCTAGATAGGTGACCTGTGTAGCTGTGAGCGCCCCCAGAAAACTGAGAATGGAGCTGGCTATGATGACGGTGACGGTACTGCCCAGTCTGTCTGTCTGTCTGTCTGTCTGTTTGTCTGTCCGTCTATGTGTGTGTGTCTGTATGTCTATATGTCTGTCTGTATGTCTGTCTGTCCCCTACAAATCCAGGTATGTGACCTGTGTAGCTGTGAGCGCCCCCAGAAAGCTGAGAATGGAGCTGGCAATGATGACGGTGGCTGTACTATCCAGTGTGTGT
>NW_004797672.1:613479-615452 GCF_000002075.1 Aplysia californica
CGAATTTTCCTCACTTCACCCAGGTGGGAATGGGTACCCGGCTATAGACAGCGAAAGATCTTGTCAGTTTGTTAGTGTTTGAGCGCTTAATCAGCTGCTTGCACTGTTTGCTTCCCGGGAAGCTGAGAATGTTTCTGAATGTTCTATGGTCTGCTGGGGTAATAATATAGTGTAAAGCGCATAGAGCTTGCTTTCGAGAGGGGACATGCGCGATACAAATGCTATTTATTATTATTATTATAAAAGGGGGGAAGGTAAGGAAGAGAGAGGAAGTGCTCAAGTTTTAGACCATTTATGACACAATATGGTAATAGGAGTGTTACAAGAGGGGAATAGAAAGTGGTTACGTTTAAACAAGAGTTTTAGAGCACATGTGATACAACAAGGTCATATAAATTTGGTCGCTTTTAAGGACAAGTGAGTTAACCCAGATTTCGGGGATGTCCAGAAATCTTGACCTGCGCCAAAAGTGGACATTGCCCTACCTATAGGAGAAGTTTGGTTTCATTGGTGTGTATACTTGTTTGGTTATAAAGAAAACTCTTCTTGTATTTTAAAGGAACTGAACAAGGGACAAAAACTTTACCTTCGATTTTCTCAAAACAGCATTTTTCGAGACAGCTCCCTTATGCTTATAAGCGACCATTTTATCTCCCAGCAACTCCAAATAGCCCAGAAGTAAGAGGCAACAAAACAACATCCCCACCCCCCCCCCCCCCCCAACACATTTATAAAACAAACACAACAAAACATTAACCACAAAAACAAAACCAAAAAAAAACAACAGTAAACAAAAGGAAACAAAAAACAACAACAAATAAACAAACAAACAAACAACAAGAACAAACCAGTGCCAAGTATTGGTCTATAAATAGATCTAATCTACCAACTCACGGAATCGCTGCACGAACTTCTCAATGAGCAGTGAGTAGACAGAGCAGGCCAGGGAGTAGAGAGCCATGCCGAAGGACCCAAGTCTGACTCCGTCATCATAGCGGTTGTGAGCGTCACTTCCCACGGGGGACTGGGGGTCTCCGCCGTACACAGACTGACCTGGGGGGCCGGGGGGTGAGGGGTGGGTGGAGGGAGGGAAAGCATTGGTGTGATCAGATGAGGGTCATTTTGTGTGTGTGTGGTTGGGGGGGGGGGGGTTGTTTTAGTAAGAGCACTCGCAACTGCGTATTGTCGTATGAGCGCGCGAAACACTAGTTGGTTGCATTCACAACAGTTCACAGCACGGCATGGCTTAGGTCAATGATCAGGTGAAAATGTTAAAAATTTGAGGTGAAATATCTGCTTAAAAATGATAACTCGATTAAAACCAAAATGACTGCTTTTACAATTTACCTTAAATACCAATGGAATCAGGGGAGGGTCACTGTGTGTGTGTGGGGGGGGGGGAAACATTGGGGTAAACAGGGCAGACCTTTCATAAGAAATAAGAAAAAGAGTACTGAAAAGTTACATCATCGAGCCAATCCTATAACACGGGTGCGAAGCATGGACAATCAATAAACAGCTGGAAAGAACAATTGAGGCGTCAGAGTTGTGGTTCATAAGACGCATGCTGCGTATCCCATGGACAGCTAGAAAAACAAATGAAGAAGTCTTGGTTGAAGCAAATTGTAGAAGACAGCTTATGACGAATATAACAAAGCGACAGGCAAGGTTCATTGGACAGCCAATACAGAAAAAAGCATTGGAGAATATTGTAACAACAGGCAAGTTTGATGGAAAGAGAGGCAGAGGCAGACAGAGGGAAAAGATACTGGACAAGATGACAACATGGCTAGGAGCAGCAAGAACAACAGACACCATCGCTGCAACGCAAGACAGGGTGAAGTGGAGGTCCATGATCGCCCACGCCAGTCGGCAAGGCACCGGATGATGATGAATCAAGGGATGGTGGCTGTGTGTGGGTGTGAGGTGGGGGTCGGAGGTGGGGTTGTTGTTGGTTGGTTTTTTTTTTTGGG
>NW_004797672.1:615552-620365 GCF_000002075.1 Aplysia californica
GGGGGGCGTAGGGGTAATGTATGATGTGTGGTAAAACTCATTGAATCTCGTGATTGCAACTTGGCAACTTCACTCGATGGATACATTATGATCTAGCACCATAACTCATATTTATTAATTAATTCTTTACAGCACGTTACTGAAACTTTGTAATCTATAAGAACTTTAACTAGGAGTTTGTGTTGCAGCAAAAGCAATTTTGTTGTGTGTAATATTATAGGCCTTTTGATACCAGTTAGTAAAAATGCATGCCGTAGGTCTTTTCCAATAACTGTGTTGTTCTTGTTCAAACAGAGTGATGCTTTTTTTTGTTGAAAAACAAAACAAAACAACAAAAAAACACCAAAAAAAACGGCACAAAAAAGGTGTCGTTCTCTACCAAATGGTTTACCTTCTTTGTTGCTTGTCTGCGTTTTTCTTTCGTGTTGTGTTGTTTTCTATCGCCACAATCGGGGTCTGTCTATGGTGTAACAGAAAGACTTTTCACATCTACGCGCATAAGAGATGAGTTCGATGCCCAAGAGGGGGGTGGGGAGGGGGGTGTTTTATCGAATATCTCCAGTCTGTTTTGATGTATCGACCCCTCTCAGCATCCTGTCTTCATGCCCTAATTGTGTCGATGGGATTGTAAAGGATCCTAACTAAAGCAATCAAATATTAGGCTATAACATAAGGCCTAAGTTTGATTTTTTAAGCAACAAATAAACACAACTACAGTACATAAAGATATATATGTATTATTATATTCCTAAGTCATTTTTGGCCGGTTTAGAGTTCCTGGTTCTGAAATGAAGAGCACAGCCAGTTTGGTAATAGAGCCCCCTTGAACAAAAGAATAATCCACATAGAAAATCAATTGTGTGTACCAAAATTCAAATATTTCACAGGGTCAGTTATTGTTCGAAAGAAACAGTATGTTTTTTAAATAATTTTCTCAAAAAGGCTAAAAATGACTTAAACAGTTATCTCATGAGCGCGACGATATATTATTCTAAGAACCGAATTTTCGATTCAAAAAGAAAATTGTTTTGGAAAACGTGGTTTCTTTGTTCACTCGTTCTAGCCTGTGTCCCAAAAATCGATTTTTAATTCTTTTTTTTTTTTTTTCAAAATCACTCGTGGCTCGACTCTGTTCCATGTTGTCGCTGATCCCTGGGTTTTCCCCCGAGTCACACAGTCGTTTATTGTGTAACACACAAGCCCTGACTTATGGCAACACCCTAGATCGAGGGACTGTCATGTCCGCTGCTTTTTTTTTCTCTCTAAAAGGACTCCGCTACTCTGGAGTTGTTGTTGTTGTTGTTGTTAGTGGTGGTGGTTATTGTTGTTGTTGGTGGTGTTGTTAGTGTTGCTGTTTTTGTTGATGGTTTTTAGTGGTGGTGATAGTGTTGTTGTTTTTGTTGTTAGTGCTGCTGTTGTTGTTGTTGTTGTTGTTGTTGTTGTTGTTGTTTTTGTTCTTGCTCTTGTTAGTGAGGGCGACGCTCGAAAAAATCCTCTCCACTTGGGAATCAAGTTCATGTTGTTTGTGAAGAACGTGAAACAAACGCACAAACAATTACGCACTAACAAACATACACACATGAGCAAACGCACAAACAAATGCACAAACAAATGAACAAACAAACACACAAACAAACCAACACGACCCACCGACAAAGTCCGTGAAGTACAGCGAGTAACAGACGAGCGACATCCAGCAGAAGAGGTTGCAGGCACACAGGACCCACATACACTTGGGCATGCGCACAATGGACTTGAGGTACATCCCTAGAGTGACGTCAGTAGACACTTCCACAGTGTTTGGAGCGTCCGGGATAACTGGCTCCAAGTCCGTACACGAAGCGTTGACGCTGCTCTTGTTGTACGGACTAATCTCCTCTTCTCCCTCATAATAGTGTCCGGCTTCCGAGCCAACAACCGCTGTTGATCCATTATATCGCCCTCTCTCAGCGGAGGCTACCAGTGACCTATTCCCGTCTGTTGATGTTTGACCTTCACTGTTCTGACCTCTGTGGGGTTGCCACGCCTCTTTTCTGGAAGAATCTTCGCCGTGATGACGTATTGATCCATTCTGACTCACAACCTGACCGTTCATCAACGGCGAGTCTGCCTTTCCTCTGGACACACACGCGTCATCCCGCTGTCCACGGCCAGATATTTGACCACCCGACTCCAATATTGGCTGCTCTTTCGATTTCTGACCCGGCAAAGATGACACGGGGGCTGTTTGATCGGTCACCAGACCCGAGCGGACGTCGCCGTTACTCAAATTTATCGACGAAGTGTTTGATGTCTGGAAACCGTCCGGGCTCCCCGATGATTTCTTGGCCGTTGTGTTATCAGCAGCAGCCTTTTTGCCAGCTCTGCTTGAACTCCCCAACGCTCCTGTACTCTCGCTTTCCGACTGTCTAGACGTCGACCTGTGGTCGTTTTGTGACCGGAACAGGTCGGGGGTGGTGGAGGAGAAGTCGGACACCGCCCCGTATGACGTAGTTTTCCTGTTCACGCCCCTCTCAACAGCGCCTAGAACACCCGCTCGATCATCGCCGTCAACGTCAGAATCCGAGTCCTCGTTTGTAAACTTTCTATATTTAGACTTCCCTACTTTCTTTTTCTTCTTCTGTAGCTGCTCTGGTGTCACGCTCAGCTCAGACAGCGGGATTTCCCGGAATGACGTGAGCGTAGAGATGAGACACACTATGAAAGCCAACAGAACGATCGTGAAGACAAACCGGATGTGACCCCCGAATATCTTCCCGATGTCCGTGGAGTTCCAGTCGATGCCTCCCATGACGTAGCCTACCGTTCCCCCCACCCCAGCCATCACGGTGAACATCGTCAAGCCAGTCGGGTGCTCCTCCGGTAAGCTCACGTCCAACAGATACGCCCTACACGGTGATTGACAGGCGTCGCAGTTGAAATCTAACAAAGCCACGCCCAGAATGGTGAAAATGATACCACGGAAGTGCTCGGGTGGGACGCTGAAAGAGATTCCTGTCGAGGTGTCCTCTGAAGTTTGATTGCTAGTGAAGTTTTGGGAAAACCCTCCTCCTCTCCCCTCTCCTCCTCCTCCTCCTCTCCCTAACCTACCCACCCCAACACCTACCCCTGCACCACCACCACCACCACCACCACCACCACCACCTCCGCCGTCACCCCCACCCGTGTTTAGTGTTTCGTTCCCCGAATCCCCTAACAAGATACCAAAAGTCTCTCCGTTCGGAACAAGGGCCAGACCCAAGATAATCCCAACACTCATGAGGATGATGAAAGGCCTTCGTCGCCCCAGTCGCAGTTTACACCTGTCGCTGAGGGACCCCATAACGGGCACGAGGAAGAACCCCAGCATGGGACTGAGGCACCAGATCATGGTCATGAGCGACGCGGGGACACCCAGCTTCAGCAAGATGGGACTGACAAAAGCGGTCTCCGCGGCGTAGCACAGCTCTATTCCACACACCGCCGCACTGATGCGCACCAGCTGGAGTTTTGTCTTCTTCAGATGAGCTCCCGTCTTCTCGTCCCTCTGTTCCTTCTGGGTGACCAATCCCGCCAAGCCCAGGCCCACATACTGGACGTAAGGATTGTTCTTGACGGTGTTCAGAGCGCGGAGAATTCCCACGTCCATAGTGGTGGAAGTAGAAGAAGAAGAAGAAGGGTTCTCGTCTGCTATCTGCCCCGGTGACGAAACGCTTCTCTGCGGTCTTACGTCACGTTTCCATGGCAACCAGGAGGTGAGGGTGTTTCTTCCTCCGACTCGGCTTTCTACTAAACTTTGGAGGCAGCTGTTGGTCGGATCACGTGACTCTACGCCAGGGTCAAGGTCAGACGTGTAGTGTAACTGTACATCGGGGAATGTTCTAGGTTCGGAATAACATCTTCGGAAGTGTAGTCGTGCCGAGAGTACGAAATCTCTCCTCCCGTCCTCCTCCTGTCTAGACTTGTGGTCGTCTGCTTGTGTAAGTCGACAGTCCTCTCCTTCTCCTCCTCCCCCTTCCTCCTGTGACGTCAGACCAGAATGGCAGTTAGAGCCGGAAGAAGCAGAGAGTTCGTTGACTTGTGGGAGAAGAGGCTGGGACTCGGCACAATGTTCCTGTTACGATAAACAAAGAGAGAAACAGTTAGAATGTTTGGGTTTTTTTAAGGACAAGCGGGCTAACCCAGATTTCGGGGCTTTCCAGAAATCTTGACCTACACCAAAAGTGGGCATTGCCCTACCTATACGAGAAGTTTGGTTTCATTGGAGTGTATATTTGTTTGGTTTTAGAGAAAACTCTCCTTGTCTTTTAAAGAAACTGAACAATGGTCCAAAAACGTTACCTTCGATTTTCGCAAAACAGCATATTTATGGACAGCCCCCTTGTGCTAAAAAGCGACCATTTGTAGCAGCAACGAATAGTTGTCTATCTTCCCCTCCGCTCAACACCGTCTACTTTACTCATTCTTTTATAAACACTATTCAAGATTTTCTTGATCAGTGAGTATTATTTCGAAACATTGATTGGTGTGCTGTAAAATTAAAATTGAGGCAAATATCGATTAACTAATGGGAAAAAATGACTTTAGAAAATTTTAAACAGGTATGAAAAAAAAAATCGAAGTTTTTACGAATTTGAAATAAGAAGACCGAAACATATAACAAGCATTAATTAATTTTTTAAAATATCTTGTAGGCCCTACTAATCGGTTCATAAACATATCGCAGAAACTTTCGAAACAGGCCATACCAAGTAGACAGCAGCAATCAATACCCCTGAAAAAAAGCTACAAGAAGTAAAATCAACTCACACTCACACACACACACACACACACA
>NW_004797672.1:620841-622088 GCF_000002075.1 Aplysia californica
CCCCCCCCACACACACACCCTCACAACCTCACTCATTACTCCTCTAACTAGTGGTTGGTGGGTGCTCCAGGGTGCGTTTTGTCTTTCGTTCCTATCCTATATCTAATATCGGTATCCCTACTTCTTTTGCGTGATTTTATTATTGCTCTTTGGTAGGGCCTTTAATGCACGACATTAATGCGACGTATTTGTGTTGCAAGTGCCGCATAACTCTAACTTACAGTAAAACTAGCGCTCCTATTCACCCCCATCCCCTCCCCCATAGTACGCAAAACCCTTATAATAACAATAGAAAGCGTTACAATTTGTATAACGCAAATCCCCGCTCAACAGCAAGCTCTATGAGCTTCACAATCTATATTATTACCCCAGCAGACCTGAGAGCATTAACATTTTCAAGCAACCTAAACTTCCTGTGAAGCATACAGTGCTAGCGACCATTTATAGGCGCTAGAACACTAAAATACTCTAACTCTCCCTCCCTGCAACACCCTTTACCCTGTCAACCAGACTTCCTCGACTTGAATTACCCCCCCCCCCCATCCCGATTTCCAGTCCCACCTTTACGTCAAATATTCCACCAACCAACATCCATCCAACCCCCTCCCTCCCTCAAATCCCTATCCTTACCCCTTAAACCCATCCTCCTCCCCTCCTCCTCCTCCACCCCTCCTATCCCCTACCCCGTCAGTCCTTTCTCCCAACATCGAGTGCCTCCTTAACATCAAATATCCTACTCGATCACAACCCCCCCCTCTCCCCTCCCACCTCACAATCCACTGTTCTGTCACTCAGTTCCTCCTTAACATCAAATACATCCCCCTCCCCCAGTCTGTCCAACCTCCCATACTTCACATAACCCCTTAGCCATCCCCCTCCAAAAAATAAAGAAAAAAGAAAAAACCCACCTATCCTTACATTCATGATTCACTAACTTTTTAACATCAAGACAGCCCCCCCCCTTTCTGTTACGAAAGATCTACACCTAGCCTTCTCGGATAAGGGCGAAAAAACCTCAGAGGTCCAATGTGCAAGTTTTGCGCGTTAAAGATCCCTTGATGGTCCAAAGTCGATATGAGTAAGCTTCGGCCGCCACGCAGGCTAAATTCAAAAATCCCTGAGAACTGAAAATGTTTCGGTGTCCCGCGCGCTCATATGACCTTATTATGCAGTTGCGAGTGCCAAAAAACACTTACCAAAACAACGAAACTAAAAAAAAGCAACAGAAAACATTCTCCTGCACCCCC
>NW_004797672.1:622994-626216 GCF_000002075.1 Aplysia californica
CACCCCCGCCCCCCTCATCGTCACCCCAACGTTCACCTGGTTGGATATGTAAATGTTGTAGACTTTTCTCCCCTCATTGTGAACAGAATTGGACATTTCACTCTCGAAGTGACTATTCCGACTCGAGTAGACTCCCGTCCGTGGCTATGGGGACTCCAACTTCATACAGCATGGCTTACTTATTGGTTGAAGATTGTCCGAACTGATTCTTCTTCTGTGATTTTAATATGGTTGTTAAATTTAATTTGCATTTTATTTGTCCCCAAGAAAAGACAACTTTAATGACCTCACTTACACTTTGAGCTGATACCCCTGCTTCAGACTGTAGAAGGGTTGTTGCTAGTCAAATAACAATAATAGATAATAGACAGCATTCGTATAGCGCAAATCCCCGCTCAACAGCAAGCTCCATGCGCTTCACAATCTATACTAGTACACCAACAGACCTGAGAGCATTCGGAAACAAACTCAACTTCCTGAGAAGCATACAGTGCAAGCAGCTAAAACACTAACATACTGACAAGATCTTTCCGTGTGTATGGCAGGGTACCCATTCCCACCTGGGTGAAGTGAGGAAATTCTTGTAAAGTGCCTTTCCCAAGGACACAACGTCGGGCCTGCGGTTCGAACCCCCGACCCCGCAACCTCACGATTACATTACGAGTCGGGTAGCCTAACCACTAGGCCACCGACAACCTCACGATTACGAGTCGAGTAGCCTAACCACTAGGCCACCGACAACCTCACGATTACGAGTCGGGTAGCCTAACCACTAGGCCACCGACAACCTCACGATTACGAGTCGGGTAGCCTAACCACTAGGCCGCCGAAGCCACATGCATTGTATTGTCCAGATAGTATTTGAACATCATGTAAATCTACGTAAAGTACGCTGTTGGAAAAACTCTTCCTTAGACCACTGTTACTCTGAATGACTGCGCTTTTGCTCCCTTTGGAAGGGTTTTAACTTTTCTCTTCGTAATTTCTAACTGGACTTCCAATAGATCAATGATTTTGCCTTTCTTGTCAAATAAAGCGGGTATATACTACCTACGAGCGTATTGATAGTTATTATTCTTTTTTGTTCTGAAACTTTGATTTTCTTTTTTTTTTTCGCTGCTTTGAGCTCAGATTACCGTTTCCCGGTTTTGGCTGTGTAGTATTTCAGATTCTGCAACTTACTGTTGTTCACTTTTGATGTCACTAATACTTTTCTAAATTTGTGTCACAAATTTTGGCCAGATCGTAAAAACCGAGGAAGGCTTTGGTCGAATTGCCAGTCCGCTTCACATCTGGTACACCTGGTGCTTGCGCACGCGCATTGGGGTTTGAGTCCGAATAGCAACGAGAGGCTATTCAGACCCGAGTACGAATAGACGAGGCCTCTAACTCTTCCTCTCCCTAATTGTCTCTGCGGTAGAAAGTCTAGAGCTAATTCCCACATTTGCAAAGTATCCCAGAACAGATGCTAATACCCCCCTCCCACCCCCAAACTCTCTCTCTCTCTCTCTCTCTCTCTCTCTCTCTCTTTCTCTCTCTCTCTCTCTCTCTCTCTCTCTCTGTCTCTCTCTGTCTCTCTCTCCCAGTTTCCTCTGCCACCCGAGTCGATACTGAGTCCACATTATTGTATTGTCTTGAATAGGGCGTGGGGAAATCTTTGCAAGACTTTAGGAGAAACTTGCGCCATATTCATCACGAAATTCAAAAGTTTCCACGCCCCTTTCGCTGGTTCGAGGCTACGTTCAGTCCGACCTTGTGTCCTTGCTTGTTTTGCTTTAGAAAGTTTTTTTTACGGCGGTCGCAACTGCATAAGGTCATATGAGCGCCAAGAGGTGGGTGTCAACAGAGAAGTCCAAACGGGGGAATCAGGCTTACTCTGCTCACCTCTCTAGCCTCAACAGCACAAAGTCTGCTTCGACTATCAAGGCACCCAGGAAATAGCAGTTCACAAAAGAGTGACAAACATACAAAAGAAGTAGAAGAAAAATGACGATAGTAAAGATGAGGAAAGAACAAGCAGAAGTTCCCACTATGTTGTTCTGGCACAGCATGAGCATGACATTGATAACTCAGCCCATTTACAATTCCACTGTGCATAAGAACATGTTAAAATCCCCCCTTTGGGAATGGCTTTAAAGACACTTCAGTCAGTAGCACTGCCCTGGCTTTTTTTTCTTCTTCTTTCCTTTCTTTTTCTTTTTTTTTTTGTAGGGGGGAGGGGGGGGGTTCTTTGTGCCCCTGGGAATCGCACTTCACAAAATAATCCCCCATTTTTGTCTCCATCCAGTCGTGGATGGACGTTGACTTTAATGGTCTCGCCTCTTAAATACTTGCGTAGTTGTCGCAAGGGCATTACACCTATAATATGCGTTTACAATTTCGCAATTCTTTTGGGCACATTAAGCAGTTCTAATGAAGGATGGAGAAATGATTGAGATTGAGCTTGAGCGAAGAGAAACAATTGTGAGGCAGCGTGGAGGAATCAGGCTCTCGTCAAAATAATCAAAGTGAAGAAACTAGCATTTTTCCGCAGATTTGTGATTTTTATTAAATTTTTGTTTTTTGGCTGAACACCGTTCATGCCCTTTAAAAAACACATTTCTGCTTGGATTTTACTCAAAAACGTTAATTAAATGCACAAAATATGTACATTTTCAGTTACCACAGACTCTTTAGCTAGGAAAATAACTAATCTTTGGCGGCCATTTTCTTACTGATTTTACCTCTGAAACCAGGCGACCCCCCCCCCCCCTCCTTCATTGGCAAATATCTCGATTTGTATTCAAGATAAATGGATATATTTTTTAATCCAAATAAAGACAAGACAAGTGAACAAGCTTTAAGATGATACCAATAACTCTACATGCCCAAAACTTGACGAGAGCCTGATTCCATCTCGTCGTGGCACAATTAACAACGGACAATTGGTGTCATGAAAGTAAAGATAAACAGACTAAAGGAACAGAGGGAAAAGGTATAAGGACTTTTCCGGGGCAACCTCCAACCACCCGTAGTAACTGAGATAAAACAGTTCGCACATAAAATCTGGGTCATACAGAATGAAATTCCGAGATCACGGTTGTGTTCAGATTATTCCGCCAAGATTTCCTTCCAGTTTGGCTGATCGTGAGTGTGTGAGTTTGGCTGATCGTGAGTGTGTGTGTGTGTGTGTGTGTGTGTGTGTGTGTGTGTGAGAGAGAGAGAGAGAGAGAGAGAGAAAGA
>NW_004797672.1:626886-629889 GCF_000002075.1 Aplysia californica
CCTTGCCTGCACCATGCCCCAGCCTAGCCCCTCCCCCCCACCACCCCCATTCCCCAAACACCAGCAGTAAGGGGCAACAACCAATCCTGTAGTCACGGCACTGCGCAGGCGCAGAGATGAGGAAATTCTGTCGTCTGGCAGTACCGCACGAACTTCCAATCACCCGCGAAACCCACAACTGATTTGTAATTAATGCCCGAGATCTCCAGACAGCCTCCAACAGTCCGTTAATCGGCGGCGGTTAACTGAGTCCTGTGATCAGAATAACTCGGACCGACTTTCGTCCCCCACCGCCCCCAAAAAAAGAAAACCCGGACTTTGACGACCATCGACGGACATCGACGGAAATCCCCGAAGCAGTCCCCGGATCACGAAGATAATTTACTGTGAGGGCTTTGTGGTGGAGGGACGGGGCACCATAGTAGTGTCGTATGTACGGTGGAACATGTTCCGTGGTTGGGGGGTTGGGGGTGGTGGTAGAGAGAGATCGTGGTGGGGGGGAGATAGAGAGGGGGGGGAGCGAGAGAGAAAGACAGGGGGGAGCGCGAGAGAGAGAGAGAGAGAGAGAGAGGGAGAGAGAGAGAGATCGTGGGGGGAGATAGAGAGAGAGAGAAGGAGAGAGAGAGAGATCGGGGGGAGATAGAGAGGGGGGAGAGATAGAGAGGAGGGAGCGAGAGAGAAAGAGAGAGAGAGAGAGAGAGAGAGAGGGAGAGAGAGAGATCGTGGGGGGAGATAGAGAGAGAGAGAAGGAGAGAGAGAGATCGGGGGGGAGATAGAGAGGGGGGGAGAGATAGAGAGGAGGGAGCGAGAGAGAAAGAGAGAGAGAGAGAGAGAGAGAGAGAGAGACAGAAGGAGAGAGAGAGAGAGAGAGAGAGAGAGAGAGAGAGAGAGAGAGAGAGAGAGAGAGAGGGAGATGGGCGTTGGTACCCAACCCTACCACACCGTACCCTACCCTATCTGTCTGTCTATCTATCTATCTATCTATCTATCTATCTATCTATCTATCTATCTATCTATCTATCTATCTATCTATAAGACTATCTATCTATCTATCTATCTATCTATCTATCTATCTATCTATCTATCTATAAGACTATCTATCTCAGTCTCTCTCTCTCTCTTATTCTGTTACAGGTTTGCTAACCGTGTTGTTGGAAGAAAAATAACAGCCAAACGTTGTTTATATTTTGTTGCTTTTAAGCACAAGCGGGCTAACCCAGATTTCGGGGGTTTCCAGAAATCTTGACCTACACCAAAAGTGGGCATTGCCCTACCTATAGGAGAAGTTTGGTCTCATTGGTGTGTATATTTGTTTGGTTGTAGAGAAACTGAAACTGATCAAGGGTCCAAAAACTTTAACTTCGATTTTCTAAAAACAATTTTTTTTTTTTTTTTTTTTTTTTTGGGGGGGGGGGGGCAGCCCCCTTGTGCTTAAAAGCGACAATTTGAAAAGAAAGTGACAACAACAAAAGCTAAAAAAAAGTTTCTTTCAGATGTCTAGATTCTAGATATCATTTTTCACATGATCGTCGGTCGTGGTAAGCTGGAAAAAGATAAAATGGAGACATCGAATAAGGGTGCGCAAAATAAACCCAACTGAAAATTAATAAGCGGTTTGGGGGGGGGGGGGGGCGCTTATTCGATATCTGACTACCTTTAGGACCTGGTCATTAATTTTGGCCGCACAGATCTCAGACGTCCGCGAGACACTCAGGCAGTACTAACCGATCCGATGACCAGCTGGACGCCACACGCAATTAGACCACACACAGGGCCTGTCATTTCCTCGGGCACTTTGTACTGCAAGCTACGAGAGATCACGGTGCGGATTTGTTCATACTACGAGAGTTGTGGCCTACTGTGGGCAAAGGAGTAACTGATATTTTGGTGTGCGTGAGTGTGTGTGTGTGTGTGTGTGTGTGTGTGTGTGTGTGTGTGTGTGTGTGTGTGTGTGTGATTTTGTGTGTGATCACAGCAGTAACTGATATTTTGGTGTGTGTGAGTGTGTGTGTGTGGGGGTGGGGGGGTTAAATATTTTCGAGTATCTCTTTCTTTCTGCTAGTGCGTAGTGTCCCTATCAGCCCAGGCTTGACCTTGACCGGCCCCCGAATTGACCTAAATTATGTCGATTGGAGCGTAAAAACTTACGTTTGTATAATTTAATTGATACATCCTCACCCCAACCAGGGCAGTGCTACTGAGAGAAGTGTCTTTAGGCCATTCCCAAAGGGGGGATATTAACATGTTCTTATGCACAGTAGAATTGTAAATGGACTGATTTATCAATGTCATGCTCATACTGTGCCAGAACAACATAGGGGGAACTGCTGCTTTTTCTTTCCTCACCCTTGCTATTGTCATTTTCCTCTATTTCTTTTGTATGTTTGTCACTCTCTTGTGAGCTGCTATTTTAGGGGTCCCTTGATATTCGAAGCAGACTTTGTGCTGTTGGGGCTAGAGAGGTGAGCAGAGTAAGCCTGATTCCCTGTAAGGACTTCTCTGTTGACATCCACCCCTTGGCGTTTATATGACCTTATGCAGTTGCGAGCGCCGTAAAACCTTACTTAAACAAAGACTGATACACGACTCCCAGAAGAAGTACCAAAGGAACAGTAAGTAAACTTGTATAATAATAATAATAATAATAATAATAATAATAATAATAATAATAATAATAATAATAATAATAATAATAATAATAATAATAATAATAAACAATAAATAGCATTTGTATAGCGTATATCTCCGCTCAACAGCAGGCTCTATGCGCTTTACACTATATTATTACCCCAGCAGACTATAGAACACTCCGAAACATTCTCAGCTTCCCGGGAAACATACAATGCAAGCAGCTGAATTAAGCGCTCAAACACTAACAAACTGACACGATCATTCGCTGTCTATAGCCGGGTACCCATTCCCACCTGGGTGAAGTGAGGAAAATTCGTGTAAAGTGCCTTTCCCAAGGACACAACGTCGGGCCCTTGACGGGATTCGAACCTA
>NW_004797672.1:629989-631607 GCF_000002075.1 Aplysia californica
CCAAGGACACAACGTCGGGCCCTTGACGGGATTCGAACCTACGACCTTACGGTTGCGAGTCCGAGAGCCTAACCACTAGGCCACCGACGCCATACTGTTGGCACTTCCATTTTTGAGGACGTTAGTTCTAAGAACTCACACAATATATTTTTATCTGGTGTGGAGTTAAATGTGGAGTAGGCTGCAGGTATGAATGTGAGCTGCAATACCAGCAAACGTGACGCATCCTGTGATATCAAGCGCTCGTCAAAGTAACGAAATCAGATAAACCAGCTTTACCTAGCAGTTTGGTTATGTTTTACGAATCGGGGTTGGGGGGGGGGGGTGCTCAATACACTTTATGTCCTTTTGATACACACGTTTCTGTTTATAGTTTACTAGAAAAACGTTGATCAGAGGTCTTAATATCATTTTTTTTAATGTTCCGTTTTCAAGTATACTGAAGCTTTGTAGGCGACAAAGTAACTCACTACAACCTCCTTGGTTAAGTGACCAAACTGTAGCGACCGTTTTCTCGTGATTTTTACCTCTGACCTCACCTCTTTCAACCGCATATGACTCCATTTCACATCAAGATCATCATCATCATCATTGCCTTTCTCACCCTGCACCAGGGTATAGGCCACGGACAAACGCTTTCCAACTTTCTCTATCCTGGACTAGCCTCTTGAAGTTATTCCATGTTTTCCCACTTTTCTATAAATCAATTTGTGTGATTCTTCTCCAGGTTGCACGTGGTCTTCCCCTTGATCTTTTACCCTGTGGGTTCCATCAATTCTAGATAGATGTGTATTTTTTTCAACAAAATAAACAAATTTTAAGATGATACCAATAACCTCATCAAAAAATATATACATTTTACAAAAATTTTGGGGGAAAATAATTGACGAGCGCCTGATTGCAGTGCGTTGCACCCACAAATAATATAAATATGATGCAGTCTGACTGTCTTTGGTACCAATACTGTGTCTTCCCGTGACGTCATCACACCGTGTTGTTTTTCCTTCATCGACCAGCGCAGAGAAAGCTCCCTGTCAACTGTGATCGATCACCGAAGCTCTCTGTCATAATTTCCGGACATTTGCCGGATAGATCTGGACTCTTGTCCCTCTCACAGATCGCTCTACTTCTGTGATCAAAACGTGAACAATTGGTGGTTTTTAATGACAAGCGGGCCAACTCACATTTCGGGGATTTCCAGAAATTCTGACAAGCATCAAAAGTGGGGATTACCCTACCTATAGGAGAAGTTTGCTTTCATTGGTGTGTATATTTGTTTGGCTATAGAGAACACCCTCCTTGTCTTTAAAGAAACTGAACAAGGGGTAAAAACTTTACCTTCGATTTTCTCAAAACAGCATTTTTGGGGACAGATCTAGCCCCCTTGTGCTTAAAAGCGGGCAATTTAGGGCTCACATTTTCACAGGCTCATATTTTCACATCTCTTTGTTCGTGGGTTTGAGTCAACACAAAGGACGTCGATATAATAAAGTCGTTTTGGTGCAGGTACGAATTAGGTAGACAGATAGAGAGACAGGTAGGCAGGCAGGCAGGCAGGCAGGCAGGTAGGTAGGTAGGTAGGTAGGTAGGTAGGTAGGTAGGTAGGTAGGTAGGTAGG
>NW_004797672.1:633078-634493 GCF_000002075.1 Aplysia californica
TGTGTGTGTGTGCTCGCGCGAACGTGTGTTTGTGCGTCTGTGTGTGTGCGTGTGGGGGAGTGGGCGGGATAAACACCTCTTATGAGGGATTGCCCATTCCACTAATGCTAGCCCAAGGCTTCCTGCGTAGCCAATCATGGAGTACAGGGGATGATCGGCTGATTATCGTGTACACTTCAGCTCTCTCTGTCTCTGTCTCAGTCTCTCTCTTTCTCTCTCTCTCACTCTTTGTCTGTCTGTATGCCTCTCTGTACATCTCTCTCGTTGTCTGTCTGTCTGTCTGTCTGTCTGTCTGTCTGTCTGTCTGTCTGTATATATCTCTCTTTCTCTCTCTCTCTCTCTCTCTCTCTCTCTCTCTCTCTCTCTCTCTCTCTCTCCCTCTCTCCGTCATAAAAAGAATCGCTTCAGTTTCCGAATAGCCATTTCCATAGCATCAACTTGCTTCCCTTGCACCCTCTCACCCTTCTCTCTTTTGTATGTAAAAAGGATACAGAATAAATTCCACTCTCCACTCGCGCGTGTAAGGTCGAAAAGTTCGTTAATTATCCGCCTGTTGCTAGGACAATTTTATGATCACAAAAATAAACCACTGCACGATTGGAGCTTGTAAGAATAAATTGAGAAACATCAACGTAGAAAGAACGAGTAACCCAAAAAAAATTAAGCATGAAACAATATAACACAAGAAGAAAGAGAATAAATATAGATTTGTAAAAGCTAGAAATAGAAATAAACCGAGTAAAAAAGACGTTACAAAAATAAAACGAGGTAACAGGAACCAAAACCAAAAACTTTCAAAATCTCCTAAAACATTGGAATAAAATCTAACAAGACAACAGAAAAAAAACGATTTTAAAAACAATAAAATAACTTAAAATGAAACTATAGAAATAATAGATCTAGATATTTTAAAAAATGAAATCAGATTTCTTTTTAAATAGGCTATCGAGAAAAAAAGCTTAAAACCTGAATTAGAATAAAACGAAACAATAACGAAAATCAGTTTATGAAAAACATTTTTTAAAATATATAACATAACAATAGAAAAAGTAGCTTTTAAAAACATGAAACGAGACAATAATACGAAACACAAATTTTAAGATCAAGCTGGGAAAACATTTTTGAAAAGCCAGGACAATAGAGAGAGGAAACAGCTTTTGAAACTTGAAACGAAATAAAAGGGCAGAAAACGGAAAGCACTTCAAAATTAAGCACAGATTATCCTAACATGGGACAGAAGAGGTAAATGGATCTTTTAAAACTAGGAATAATGTTATGAAACAAGAGAATAGTTTAGTTTTAGAAAGAGTTTTACTTCAGTTGCAGCACAATAGGTCATATAAGTGCCCAAGATTAGAGGTGTTACAAGAGAGTAACAAACATAAAAAAGAAGGAGGGGAGATAGGGACGATAGA
>NW_004797672.1:636905-637983 GCF_000002075.1 Aplysia californica
ATAGATAGATAGATAGATAGATAGATAGATAGATAGATAGATAGATAGATAGATAAATAGATAGATAGATAGATAGAGATAGATAGATAGACAGGCAGACAGTTAGATAAGGAGAAATATAGATTGATTGATGACAGAAAGGAAAATCTAATACACCATTATGGATGAGCAGAAAGATCCTGATATGCAGGGAAAAAACAAAGCGCACAGCACATTCAAATCTGATTTGAAAGCAAAAAAATTAATTGAAATGAAAAGCTTCGCATTGTTATCAAGGGAGTAATTGGAGGAAAGACGAATAAAAAGTAATCCGCATCAGTTAAGACGAAGATTGTTGATAGCTAAGACTGGAAGGAGAGAGGGGGGAGAGAAGGAGGAGAAAAGGAGGAGAGAGGGAGGAGAGAGGGGGGAGAGATGGAGGAGAGAGAGAGGAGAGAGGGAGGAGAGAGGGAGGAGAGAAGGAGGAGAGATGGAGGAGAGATGGAGGAGAGAGGGACGAGAGATGGAGGAGAGAGAGGAGAGATGGAGGAGAGAAGGAAGAGAGATGGAGGAGAGAGGGAGAAGAGAGGGAGGAGAGAGAGGAGAGAGAGGAGAGGGAGGAGAGAGAGAGGAGAGATGGAGGAGAGAAGGAGGAGAAGGAGGAGAGATGGAGGAGAGAGGGGAGAGAGAGGGGGGATAGAGGGGGGGAGAGAAGGCAGGAGAGGGAGTGGGTGGGAGGAGGGGAAGGCACGTGACATGTATATAAGGAATGAGGATGGGGAGGAGATTTCATTACTTTTTTTAAATTGCGTTGTGCTGTTTGAAGATTGGCTCAGATTGCGACAGAGACCTGAACCTTTCAGCTGAAAACGAAATCTTCTAATATGAAATAGTATGATTGTTGGAAGTTTTACAATGACAATGACAATGACAATCTTGATTCATCTCGCAGGGAGAAATTTGTCTTGGTCGTTTACAATGGCAGTAGATGTTACAAAAGTTAGGTGGGGGCTCTCGTGGCCTAGTGGTTAAGGTGTTGGCCTCTCATTCAAAGGTCCCGGGTTCGAATCCGGGTAGCGACCAAAAAATTTTCTTCTCT
>NW_004797672.1:640224-644142 GCF_000002075.1 Aplysia californica
GGGAATCACATCATGAGAATGTAAGTAATTGGGTTCAGAGTCGATTCCTACGATTCCTAGCTTTCATAATCGGGAACCTAGCCGCCCAGCACTAGAGTATGCCATTTTCACGCCTCTATCGACTCTCCACAGAACCCGGGCGTCATTTAAAAGGCTGGTTGCTTCGACTCTGTCTCTCTGAACATCCCAACCTGGGCAGGACTTTGTACATGCTGCATCAAAATAAGGTTGAGTTACAAAATCCCAGAAGAGAGGTTCTCGATAGTAGAGACTTAATCATCTGGAAATGCTACATCTAGTTTAGCTTTTTTCAGTTTTAATAAGGGGCAGCATGAAGATCTACTGACCACAGTGAAGAGACGAACATTAAAATAGTATAAGCATGTCACAAGATCCACAGGACTAGCCAAAACAATCCTGCAAGGAACCGTACAAGGAAAGAGAAAGAGAGGAAGGCAGAGAAGGAGATGGGAAGACAACATTGCAGAGTGGACAGGAAAGACGATGGGTGACAATCTGAGGAAAGCAGAGGACAAAAATAAATGGCGAGAGCTGGTTGTCTGATGCAGTGGTGCCCCCACGGTTGCCCCAACCACGGGATAGAAGAAGAAGAAGAAGGTTTTTACTAAGGGAACCTAAACAAGTGAGTGAATGGGAAAGATCAGGGAAACCTAGTTTTTTTTAGAACATCTGCGCAAAGGAATGAATGGAGAACCATGATCGCCGATGTCTGTCTCAGATCTGGCACTGGATGATGATGGTGATGAAGGTTTTTAAGGGCTGACTTAATAATCCAGCACATCTTAATGGTTTATTCAGACCTTCGAGAGACCCCAATCCCTAAGGAGATATTTTAAGCTCTAATTAGACAAATTTGTTCTCTATCATTTATCTCAACAGAATACTCGATTTTTATAAAGATCATTGGTCTTTACAATAAAATGTACAAAATGCTACTCTAGAGAAGTAAACTACTGTTTTACAACTACATTTTTTCACCATTATGTGAATATTTCAACCATTCGGACTTCACAATGTGAAACCAGACCATATTGTGAACCAACGTAAAAACAATCAACCCACGCACGCATCATATTATTATATCCTTATGCAGTTGGAAGTGTCACTAAACTTCTTCATCGTTGATCCCAAAAGAATTCTCGATTTCGTAAACTCCATTGGCCTTAACACCAAAAAAAAAATGTAATATGCTGCTATTTTTAAATTACGTAAATTTTCAATTTTAGATTGAGATTTTTACTATGAATTTGTACCATTTTAATGCTTCTATTGACCAAAAATGAAGCCGTACCAAAAACACTGTCGTGAACGCAACCAACATGTGTTTCGCGCGCTTAAATGACCTAATTATGCAGTTATGAGCGCCGTAAAACTCTTACTAAACTAAACTAAACTCTGACCAAAACCAAACAAAACTAATACATATCGCGTATGGAGCAAATGCAGAACCTGATCACAGCAACACACGGCTCCGAATAGTTCCTGGGTGCTCGCAGGAGACGTCTCCAAATAGTTCCTGGGTGCTCGCCGGAGACGTCTCCAAATAGTTCCGGATGTGTGGAGCGAGTGACGTACACTGCACGTTCTAAATATGTGTCACGACGTGGCGGGATCAGGCGCACGTCAATTTTTGGTATATGTGCAGTTATTGGCATCACCTGGAAGCTGATTGTTTGTTTGTTTTGTGGGGTTTTTTTTGCCTTGCTTTTAACGTAGTAAATATCGATATATGTGAGGCAGCGTTGTGGAATCAGGCTCTTGTCAAAATAATCAAAATGAAGAAACTTGCATTTTCCGCAGGTTTGTGAATTTTTATCAAATTTTTGTTTTTTGGCTCAACACCTTTCATGCCCATTAAAGAACTCATTTCTGGGTTGATTTTTCTGAAAAGCGTTGATTAAAGGCATGAAAAAGTAAATTTTCAGTTACCACGGACTCTTAGGCCAAGGAAATAACTAGTCTTTGGCGGCCATTTTCTTATTAATTTTATCTCTGAAAACAGGTGACCCCCACCTCTTTCTTTCGAAAATATCTCGACTTGTATTCAAGATAAATGGATATTTTTTTCATCCAAATAAAGACAAGTGAACAAGCTTTAAGATGATACCAATAACTCTACATGCCCAAAATTTGACGAGAGCCTGATTCCACCACGCTGCCTCACATATTATCTTGAATAGAAGTCAAAATATTCGCGATTGAAGGAAGTGAGATTTCCTGGTTTCAGTAGTGAAATTTGTGAAAAAATGGCCGCCAAAATTTGGTAACTCCAATAGCTAGAGAGTCTTTATAAACTAAAAAAAAGACATATTTTGTGCCTTTAATCAACTTTTTTCAGTCAAATTCACATAAGAAATGTGTTTTGGTATGGACATATAAGTGTCAGCCAAAAAACAGAAAAATTGACAAAAATTGCCAAACTGGCCTAAAAGTGCCTGTTTCTTCCATTTTATAATTTTAACGAGAGCCAGATTTCGCCACGATGCCTCGCATAGTATGTCCTTGTGCAGTTGCAAGCATCATTACATTCTTACCAAAACATAACCAAACAAAACAAAAGTAATACATATCCCGCAGGAAGCAATACACAATCTGACCACCACAGCAACACCACATTCCTGGGGTTTTCTCACGTGACCTTTTGGAAGTTCCGGATGTGTCGAGCGAGTGACGTACACAGCACGTTCTAAAAATAGCCACGGCTTTCTAATATAAAGGGCTGCCTGCAGGCACCGGCTTCCTTGCCCGCTGTATTTGGCTAATATCGCTCTGTGCAGACGGGAGCAGGGGCTAGTGGGCTGTACAACTTTCTTCTTCTTTCTTTCTTTCGTTTTTTCTTCTTCTTTTCCATCCTTTGTTGCCGTAAAGCGTCGAGGGTGGATGCAGTTTTCTCTCTTTTCCCTTTTAAATGTAAGTAGCCTATGTTTACGTCCCCACTGAATAGATTTAGATCATCAAGGCGGCGGACATCGAGTCGGGGCCAACTAGGGACAATTAAGAGGTCCGAAATAAATAAGCCGGGGAAGGGGGGGGGAGGGGGTGGCACATGCAGCCTCACACCCCAGTACTAGTAAAAACAATTTTGTTTAATTTCTCCTTCAGTGAATAAAAGAACAAAGGATCATGAGATTTTAATGATTTTAGTAAGTTTTTGTGACAACTTTTCCCCATTTAGGAACAAACCAGTTTCATTAAAGAATATAAACCAATGTACAAAAGTTTTTAAAAGGTACAGAAAATTGAGGTAGCCAAACCGGTACCGGTACTAATACTAAGGGTAATTTGCCATTTACAAAAAAACAAAAAAAAAAGTTTCATTCAGATATCTAGATTCTAGATATAATGTTTCACACGATCGTCGGTCGTGGCAAGCTGGAAGATAAAAAGACGGGGGAGGGGGGTGCGCAAAAATACCCTGAAAATTAAAAAGCGAGGAGGGTGGGGGTGCTTGTTCGATACTTTAGATCAGAGTAAATGAAGTAAATTGTGTTGAATGGGGATAAAACGTTGTCAATCCATCATTTGCTATCTGTTCGTTTTACTCTACTTTTACCGCTGTCGTTTTAGCATTACCACCACTGTAAGCGCTCACTACATTACGTCACAAAGTTTGATCTACACAATATTTGGGGAAGGCTTTTACAATTTATTTTGGGGTTGGGAAGAGCACCTGGTAAGAAGAAAGAAGGAAAAGAGGTGGGAGGAGGGGCGTCTGTTAGACAAATAGAAGGAGCGGGGAAGGGTGGGGGTGGGGGCAGGAAGGGGAGGGACTTGAGAAGAAGAAGGGGAAAAAAAGAGGGAGGGGTTTTAGGAGGGAGGAGGAGGGGGAGGAGGGTTCCAATCGAAGTAGGAAGAAAGAAGGTGGGGGGGATGAGGAGAGTCACCTGTAAGGAAAAA
>NW_004797672.1:649989-651724 GCF_000002075.1 Aplysia californica
TCATTGTCTATATGATTGGGATCGGGAACGAGAGGTGTTATATAGGTGGTGATATGATTGTGAAGGGGAAAAGGGGAGGGGGTGGAGTATAGGTGTTTATGTGAATGGGACAGAAGGGGGGTGTAGGCGTTGATATGATTGGCACAAAAAAGGATGAGTGTTGGGGGAAAGGGGGAGGGGAAAGTATAGGTGGAGATATGAAATGGTAACAATCAAACCAGAGACAGTGTTACCACTTCTGCCAAGGCGCCATGGCACGGCACAGACTGACTTGTCCGGGGTCATTCCCAACGAAAGCTCATGTTTTTTTTTTTTTTTTTTTTTTTGTAGAGGTTTTACGGCGTTCGCAACTGTACAAGGTCATATGAGCGCCAAAAGCTCATCGTCGTCGTACGTATGCGTAAGACTCGAGTTCGATTCCTGTTTGGGGGGTACTTTTTATCGATCATCTCAGTCTTTCTGTTGGGACGTTCTTGTATCCCTCTCATTCAGGGTGGGCTCTCACAAGTACACTAGAAGCCCGCCTCCTAATTGGTCGTTTTTAAGCACAAGCGGGCTGACCCAGATTTCGGAGGTTTCCAGAAATCTTGACCTATACCAAAAGTGGGCATTGCCCTACCTCGATTTTTTCAAAACAGCATTTTTGGGACAGCTTCCTTGTGCTTAAAAGAAACCAAATTATCCCAATCTGTGTCGATTGTTGCGTGAAGCACGCACACGTTATCGATAACAATACCGAAGTTTGTAGGTCACTAGCGCTTTGAGTACAATTGTTTTATCACGGCACGGCCCAAGACGTCTTGCTGATACATACACTGTACTTTTGAAGAGCGTTTGAAAGATAGGCCGCAGCGATAAGAAAATCTTAAAACATATTTTAAAAAGACACAAACAACTCTACACTGCAGACAGCTTTTTGCTGACAGTCAACGTCGCTCGCTTAGGATTGTGGAGTGGTACCAAAGATTCTCTACTGCAAACATTGTGGGGAATCTTTGGGGGTATGGGTCATTTGGCCTACAATAAATAAGTCTAACTGCATTATCTTTTGACATTTTGAAGACGACGGGGTGATCCACTAGAAATGCTAGCTAAAAGAAAATTGCATTAATTCATCAAATTTCAAAAGAAGAAATGGTGTTACAGTGCAAGGGTTGTTGTTGCCCGTTCCGACAGGAAATCGCTGACGTGGCAGATTTTCTTCATTTGAAAGTAAAGATGTTATTTGTATGTTTATATGGAATTATATATGGACACTACAGGGGAAAATGACTGTAGTCACAAACTGAAAATCGGTAGGGTGCCAATTTTGAACACTTGTTGACTCATAACTGTATTTCTGTTCAACTGTTGGTTGATTATTGTTGTAAGATTTCCCATTCAATAACACTTAACAATAAACCATCAGTCAAACAAATATGAAGTTGTGAGTCCACAAGTTTTAAAAAAAAGAGTCACCCTCACAATATCCAATGTGTGGCTACCGTCATTTTTCCTATGTGCTCTTCATATATGTATTTCTATGTTATAATGGTTTTGACATGCGTACGTAAAGCATCATTATCGACCAGCGTTGTAAGTGTCAACTTCCGTTACGATCCATCCCATTAATCGTTTGGCCTATGGCCCTTTTTTGTCTTATCATCACCGTCAATAAATGAGGGAAATCTGCCGTCTTTTCAACCATGGCCTACTCTCTCCCCCACTAAGTCTATGTCCTTCAATCCCTTATCCT
>NW_004797672.1:652973-654843 GCF_000002075.1 Aplysia californica
TCCCCCCCGGGGCGGTGCTACTGACTGAAGTTGTCTTTAGGCCTTTCCAAAAGGGGGGATATTAACATGTTCTTATGCACAGTAGAATTGTAAATGGCCTGATTTATCAATGTCATGCTCATACTGTGCCGGAACAACATAGAGGGAACTGCTGCTTTTTCTTTCCTCATCCTTACTATCGTCATTTTCCTCTACTTCTTTTGTAACTACGTTTGTCACTCTCTTGTGAACACCTACATTCAATCAAAAGGCAAACCAGGGATTATGTTTGTTTTTAGTAAGGTTTTATGGCGCTCGTAACTGCACCAGGTCATAATAATATGAGGGGGTGGATGTCAACAGAGAAGTCCAAACGGGGAATCAGGCTTACTCTACTCACATCTCTAGCCTCAACAGCGCAAAGTCTGCTTCGACTATCAAGGCACCCCGGAGATAGCAGTTCACAAGAGAGTGACAAACATAGCAGGCGACACAACATTGCTAGAGAGCAGGAAAGGCGGTAACAGGAGACAATTTCAGAGAAAAAATAATTCCGTCGCTATCCGGATTCGGGGCCTATTGAATGAGAGGCGAACACCTTAACCTCTAAGCCACGAGAGCCCCTCTGTATAAGACTCCACCATCCACCGTACTTTAGAAAAGTAACGACCGACAGAGTCTAGTACTGAGCAGCCAGTGTAGCGTCACGTACAAAAAGCGTTGTTTTATAATTATACAAGCTGAGCACCCGGCTTTGCTCGGGGTCAACGCCTTGGCGTCACTGCTCCTATTGGTCTACGCCGCAGAGGCATTTTATATCTACATGTACCTTGCTGTCTAGCATTTCACAGTCATACTTGGCTTCTAGAGCTATATTGGTTTAGTTTAAGTCTGCCTTGATTAACTCCTTTCTTGATCTACATTGCTTTAGTGTGCATGTATTGCTGTCTAGCCCTTCACCATCACAAAATACGGATTTCGCCTTATACCAGCACAAAAAAGCACTAAATCCACGAAAGGGCTGCAACACTGAAAAAGGAACACACCGACGTCTTCAAAATCACAGAGGCAGTGTCTATAGCTTGTTCGCTTTCCTCTGACAGCGTTAAAAAATGCTAGCTCATTGACAAATTAACCTAGGCCCACGAAACTTTGCATGGCACTTCTTCTACAGACTATTGGAAATGTGAGCGTGCAAATTCATATGCACATTTCAGATTATGACCTACGAATTATGGCAATGCAACATAGCTCGAAGATCAGAAATGATCCCAGGCTCAAGTACTTGGAAAAGACTGTTTCTGCGCTCTGAGGCTGCATCACTTTCCATGAAATAAACTTACAGAAATGAATGCCCATTTTGGGTGGCAGGAAGGAGAGAGCCAATGTGATGATATACTTGTCCCTATACGCGAAACTGTGGATTCCATCCCTTGAGAGTTGCATCGGTATAGCCCATGGACGTGAGCTGAAAGCAATTGTTGTACAGCCTGATTTTCTCCAGAAAGTGAGTGGACAGTGTCGACACACCAGACATAAGGATTTGCAGTTCAGGAGGTGGTTTTGGAATTGAATGCAGATCAACTTTGCCATTGCCTCAGCACATACGTCGGTGGCCTAGTGGTTAGGCTCTCGGACTCGCAACCGTAAGGTCGTGGGTTCGGATCCCGTCAAGGGTCCGACGTTGTGTCCTTGGGAAAGGCACTTTACACGAATTTTCCTCACTTCACCCAGGTGGGAATGGGTACCCGGCTACAGACAGCGAAAGATCTTGTCAGTTTGTTAGTGTTTGAGCGCTTAATCGGCTGCTCGCACTGTATGCTTCCCGGGAAGCTGAGAATGTTTCGGAGTGTTCTATGGTCTGCTGGGGTAATAATATAGTGTAAAGCCT
>NW_004797672.1:654943-659537 GCF_000002075.1 Aplysia californica
CTGCTGGGGTAATAATATAGTGTAAAGCGCATAGAGCCTGCTGCTGAGCGGGGATATGCGCTATACAAATGCTATCTATTATTATTATTATTATTATTATTATACCTTGTGTTTCATATGGAAATCTTATGGCCAGGCAGTGTGTACACTGTGTCGTCAGTTCCCCAATGTAGCACTCGTACTGAAAGGACTTGACAATGTAGAGGAATGCTTTTGGGAGATTTAGATCTAGAGAGTCCCCATCATTTTGTTGTTGATCTAGACCACCTCGACCTTTGCGAGCTCGAGGGGTTCCAACTGCAGAACTTCGTTTTCTTTTCGGCATGGTCAGGCGCTATCTAGATCTAGATTCTTATCTAAGATCTATTGACGTTGTTCCCAGCAGCAAGAAAAAGAATCTGACAAAGTAGTCCAGAAAAAGCGATGATGGGCATCAAACGAAAGGATCATAGTCGAATTTAGCACCAAGTAAAAAAATAAAACATGAGGCTAGATCTATATTATGGGTCGCACACTTAAAATAGTGTTCAGTACTGCGCGACAATGCGCGATAGTATCAAACGGAAGTACGACTTGAAATAAACAAACCTAGCAGATTTTCTAAAATCACATAGACAGAAGCGTCGGCCTACAAAAGCGACCGGCGAAATAAAGAAATTTAGTTTTTTGCAGCAAAACTGTCTCAAAACTGAAAAAACGAAGGGTGCCATGATCTGGAGAATATTTTAAAGAATATTTTGGCGAAAACCGCATGTCGATCGATGAAGCCTTTTAAAAAGCCTTTTGAATAGCAACATTCGGCCACCACAAATAGATAATAGATTGTCGTTTGTATGCCGTATATGATGAAACCTTCAGCGGTTTCAAGTTCGGTGGTAAATTGTGAACTATATGCACGTATGTCCAGGTACGCAGTTTGGAAGCTTATAAAAAAAAACAACAACAACAAACAAACAACGAGAACAAAATAAAAAACAAAACAAAACAAAAATAAAACACGAACACCCCCCCCCCCAAAAAAAAAACAAAAAAAAAATTAAGTTAAATTAAATATTAGATTTTCTAAACACCATGAAATTGACAAGAATAACTTGAAACAAATTTTAAAAACCTGAGCAACAACAAAATTTCCGAAAGATATTGAATCGGATACGGACATTTAGTCCCAAACAGAAAACCACTCACCTCTGTATCCATGTCAACTTGTGGCGTCCGCTGAGACTGAGGCCGATGTTGTGAAAGTATTTCAGGAACACGGAGACTCAATCATAATATTGTGAGACTTCTCGAATTAGATAATAATATGCTGGAGCCAAGAGAGAAGCCCCGCAAGCTGTGCACAAACAGACACACTCAAGAAAAAATTATGGGCCTGTTAAATACTCGAAATAGGGCCAAAGTTTTCTCTGATATAATCATATAATATAAATATATCACTGGCTGGCCTTGGCAGACGCCACAAAATATCTTAATCCGTATCCGTACGTCGTGTTTTACTATCGTATCCATACGACGTGGGGAACTCTGTGCCACCACTTAACCCTATCCGTACGTCATGTTTTACTATCCTATCCATACGACGTGGGGAACTCTGTGCCACCACTTAACCCTATCCGTACGTCGTGTTTTACTATCGTATCCATACGACGTGGGGAACTCTGTGCCACCACTTAATCCTATCCGTACGTCGTGTTTTACTATCGTATCCATACGACGTTGGGAACTCTGTGCCACCACTTAACCCTATCCGTACGTCGTGTTTTTTCTATCGATTGCTCAAAACTAGGCACTGAGCAGATAGAACTTTGTAATTCTGAGGTAGCAGTTTTTGAAAAATCTGACTCTAAAAGTTTTGAGTTTTTCATCATGTCAATCTTTTTCGAATGCGATTCTTTGTATATCTTGATAACGACTCTGAATTATCTCACGATTTTGGTAGAATAGATAGAACATTTAGTTTCTAACCTTCAAGCCGGGCATTAAATATTTACTGTCACTTCTTGTTGACGCCAGAGAGTCTGTGACTATGATGTCATCACCCACGAGACACAACAACCATGCCTTATCAGCCACAGCACCAACAAAATAATTATCGTCATGCTTATCAACCACAGCACCGCCCACATAAGTATCGTCATGCCTTCAGCCACATCATCGCCCACATATTATCCCCAATGCTTATCAAACGCAGTACCAACCACATTGTCATAATTATCGTCATGCCTTTTTTTTCTCGGCAACTTTTCCAGTAGAACAAAGAACTGAGGGAACATAATATTATAGAGCTGGGGGAACATATAGAGCTTAGGGGACATAAAATAGAGCTGGGGGAACATATAGAGCTTAGGGGACATAAAATAGAGCTGAGGGGACATAGACATGCTCCCATCAAGACCACCCACACAGGTCTGGATTAGTAATAATAATAATAATAGATAGCATTTGTATAGCGCATATCCCCGCTCAACAGCAGGCTCTATGCGCTTTACACTATATTATTACCCCAGCAGACCATAGAACACTCCGAAACATTCTCAGCTTCCCAAGAAGCATAGTACGTACGCTGGTGGGAACAGAGTAACGTTCGTTCATTCATTCGTCCATCTACTAGAAAAAGATGGACAGACAGAAACAGCAGAAGGAAATATTTAAATATAGGGCCTTCAAGTGTCATCCTCAAACCACCCACAGAGACAAAAACATCAGAGGGAAAGAAAATAAGTAGAGCACTCTAGTGGTACCCTCCAACCACCCACGCAGACATACACAACAGAGGGAAAGAAAGAAAAGAAGTAGGACATACCAGTGCCACACTCTAACCACCCACACAGACAGATAAAAGAGAGGGAAAGAAAGAAAAGAAGTAGGACCTACAAGTGACACCCTCTAATGACTCAAGGAGACTGAAATAACAGAAGGAAAGAAAAGAAGGACAAGCCAGTGGACCTCTTCCAAACACCAGCGAGCAGTTCTAATAACGTGGGCTATGCAGTAGTACTGGGCGATTTTGACGAATCGAAAGTTCATCGAAACTTCGGAGCGTGAAGTCATTATTCGTGCTTTTCGAATACATTTACGATTTGTTTCCCTCATAAGTCGATTAGCTGCATTCTCTTTTCGGACATTCATTACAAAAAACGCTTTTATTTACTTATCATTCTGTCTCGTTATCATGAAATGTGAAGTATTTCTGTACATTGTTTGTTTTTTGTTTTTTTTTGGGGGGGGGGGGGGTTTCCTTTTTTGTTGTTGTTTTTTTTTCTTTTGATGGGTGGGGTAGAGGTTGACAACTGACATTCTGTCCAACATTCTCTGTTTTTGAAAACAAAAATAGTTTTGAAGAGTACTGATGATTGTGTATTGAGACAGATGACAAATAAACCTGATGAATGCTAATATTGTAAAAAAAAAAATAAAAAAAAAAAAGAAAAAAAAAAAAGGATTTCTGTATTTACCTCGATGATTTTATACATACAGTGTACATGCATCGTCGTCTAATTTTATGTCAGATAGAGAAAAATGAAGCGAATATCCATAGTCTAATAAAATAATCAAACAGCATTTGAATGTCTCTGCTACAAATCGAAAAACTGTGAATAGGAGATAATTCGTAAATGATGAATAGATCTAGTAAAGTTGAATAGGCACAGCTTTACTGACCATCATTAATTTATTTATAGCGCAGCTCTACCACCAAAGATTCTCTATGACCGAGATATTCCACTTTCTCTTTCTGTACACGATCTTTGGTCCCCCTGAAGACGAACATTTCGAGGACCGACTGGGGAAATCACCCGATACGTCATTGAACCAGCTGATTGCGACAGGCATCGAGTGAGAGTACACGCGTCATTTCCGGTGTGCGTCAGACGGCTCCAAATAAGGGAATGTTTTGTGGGCACTCGAAGACTCGGAGACTCGGGGATTCGGAGACTCGGAGACCCTGGGTCGCGGGGAGGCTCAATTGTGACATACTAAACAATCTAGTCCTCCCTCGTCCCTACAGACTCGAGTACTCTATACTTGGTTGAGACCAGACCTTCTGCTTTACGAGAGGATTTTAAAAAATATTCTGTAGAATTGTATATATTTAAAAAAATATAATTTCCTTTCATTTCTGCTGCGATTAAAAAACAACTCTCGGGGTAATTGGGTGGAGCTGGATTGAAAAGGGAGCGGGGGGGGGGGGGGGGAGGGGGGTTCAATTTTTTCCGGGGGCCAGAAAGGGGGGGGTGGGGGGCGGGGTAAAATTTAAAGGAAGGAGGTTTTTGGAGGTTTTTTTTTAGGGGGGGCGGGGCGGGCTAAGGATTGAAAAATGAATGTTTTCCTCCCACGCCACAAAAATGATTTTTCAAGTTAAAAAAACAAGGAATGTTAGCTCCCCACCTTTTGGCTTCGTCTCCAATACCAATACTTTAGGTATTGCTGACTAAAAATTTATTTACAATACAGTATACCTATTTTTTTTCTGGTTGTCAGTCTAGCCATCATTAATTAAGGACAGCTAGCCTCTTCCTTAAAGAAACTTACTCAACATGGCCAGGGGGAAGGGTTGAGACGGTTTATAATATACACCACTTTTGCTGTATTTTCC
>NW_004797672.1:659637-660754 GCF_000002075.1 Aplysia californica
TCTCTCTCTCTCTCTCTCTCTCTCTCTTTCTCTCTCTCTCTCCCTTTAACATTAGTAAGAAACCTAAACGATGGAAGAATTCAATATTCCCCAGGGCACCACGCGGAGAACGAGCGATGCTTCTGTCACAAGTTTACGTCAACATCCATTGTTACTTTGTTACAGATTAGGTAAACAAAACAGTGACCAGTCACCCCACACACGATTTGTGCATTGTGGGCGGGGCTTATAAGTTATGACGGATCACACGCTTCCTTTATCAGCAGTTGAAAATTTATTGTTAGGCCTACCCATTGGTCAACTTGGGTAAACAGTCATTGGAGGGACTGACAATAACGACAGGTGAATGAATTATGACGGCCAGTCCACAGCGTCAGGGGCCGATTAAAATTTGTTGACAAAGCTTCGGGCAATGAGTGACCACGCTTGGCCGCCCGAGGCAGGTACATTTGACTGTGGAATGATAATATGAGGTGGCCACGGCAGCATTGGACAGGTGACCGTTTTACACATTTAAATTATATGGAAAAAAGCAGGGGGGGGGGGAGGATGGAAAGAGGTCGTTTGTACAGGTGGCTGTATTATACAGGTTGCCGTCATAGCAGGTTCGACTGTACTCCAGAATTGAGGAATTGGTTCCTACTGTACTTTCTAAAGAAACAAAGTGGCTAGCTATACTTAATTACGGTTAGCCTACCAGTCTAGCTATTGACCAACATCTGTTGAGTTCACAGGTCTCATAAGTAATTATTCATGTTAAAAATACATGCACTGTCAGTAAGGCACCTTTTGGCTTCGTCTCAAATACAAATACTTTAGGTATTGCTGACTAAAAATTTATTTACAATACAGTATACCTATTTTTTTCCTGTTTGTCAGTCTAGCCATCATTATTTAAGTACAGCTAGCCTCTTCCTTAAAGAAACTTACTCAACATGTCCAGTGGAAGGGTTGAGACGTTTATAATATACACCACTTTGCTGTATTTTCGAGTTATCAAATCTCTAGAACGGCAAAGACGGTGTGTGTGTGTGTGTGTGTGTGTGTGTGTGTGTGTGTGTGTATGTGTGTGTGCGTGTGTGTTTGTGTGTGTGTGTGTGTGTTCCTGGGGGGGTAG